>NW_022604833.1:0-69725 GCF_008692095.1 Etheostoma spectabile
TTCTGATGTATGGTTTTAAAAGCAAGGCCTTAAAACCAAGGCTATATGACACTTTTCAGGCTAGTAAAGGCATATTCTTCTCTTTTTAAGGCTTCTCTAAAAAGGAATCCTAACGTTATTCCAGCTTAACTCCAAGTCTGGAGAAGACATCACCTATCCAGTGTTTCTCTCACGTAATTTCAGAGCATTTGATGTATGGTTTTTAAATTCAAGGCCTTAAAACCAAGGCTATATTGACACTTTTCAGGCTAGTGAAGGCATATTCTGCTCTTTTCAGGCTACTCTAAAAAGGATCCTGACGTTATTCCAACTTTAGTCCAAGTCTTGAGGAGACATCACCTATCCAGTGATTCTCTCATAAGTTTTAAGAGCATTCTGATGTATGGTTTTAAAGCAAGGCCTTAAAACCAAGGCTATATTGACACTTTTTCAGGCTAGAAAGGCATATTCTTCCCTTTTAAACCTACTCTAAAAAGGAATCCGACATTATCCATTTTCATCCAAGTCTGAAGGAGACATCACCTATCCGTGTTTGCTCTTACGTAATTTAGAGCATTCTGATGTATGGTTTAAAATTAAGGCCTTAAAACCAAGGCTATATGACACTTTTTCAGGCTAGTAAAGCATATCTCCCTTTTTAAAGCTACTCTAAAAAGGAATCCTGACGTTATTCCAGCTTATTCCAAGTCTGGGTAGACATCACCTATCCAGTGTGTCTCTTACGTAATTTCAGAGCATTCTGATGTATGGTTTTTAAAAAGCAAGGCCTTAAAACCAGGCTATATTGACACTTTTTCAGGCTAGTAAAGGCATATTCTTTCCCTTTTTCAGGTCTCTAAAAAAGGAATCCTGACGTTATTCCAGTTTAATTCCAAGTGTGGAGAGACATCACCTATCCAGTGTTTCTCTCAGTATTTCAGAGCATTCTGATGTACGGTTTTAAAATTAAGGCCTTAAAACCAAGGCTATATTGACACTTTTTCAGGCTAGTAAAGGCATATTCTTCCCTTTTTCAAGCTTCTCTAAAAATGAATCCTAACGTTATTCCAGCTTCATTCCAAGTCTGGAGGAGACATCACCTGTCCAGTGTGTCTCCCACGTAATTTCAGAGCATTCTGATGTACAGTTTTAAATTTAAGGGCTTAAAGGAGGCCAATTGTTGACACTTTTTAAGGCTAGTGAAGGCATATTCTTCTCTTTTTTAGGCTACTCTAAAAAGGAATCCTGACGTTATTCCAGTTTAATCCCAAGTGTGGAGGAGACATCACCTATCCAGTGTTTCTCTCACGTAATTTCAGAGCATTCTGATGTACGGTTTTAAAATTAAGGCCTTAAAACCAAGGCTATATTGACACTTTTTCAGGCTAGTAAAGGCATATTCTTCTCTTATTCAGGCTACTCTAAAAAGGAATCCTAATGTTATTCCAACTTCACTCCAAGTCTGTAGAAGACATCACCTATCCAGTGTTTCTCTCACGTACGTTCAGAGCATTCTGATGTATGGTTTTAAAATTAAGGCCTTAAAACCAAGGCTATATTGACACTTTTTCAGGCTAGTGAAGGCATATTCTTCTCTTTTTCAGGCTACTCTAAAAAGGAATCCTGACGTTATTCCAACTTTAGTCCAAGTCTTGAGGAGACATCACCTATCCAGTGATTCTCTCAAGTACTTTAAGAGCATTCTGATGTATGGTTTTAAAAGCAAGGCCTTAAAACCAAGGCTATATTGACACTTTTTCAGTCTAGGAAAGGCATATTCTTCCCTTTTTAAACCTACTCTAAAAAGGAATCCTGACATTATTCCATTTTCATTCCAAGTCTGAAGGAGACATCACCTATCCAGTGTTGCTCTTACGTAATTTTAGAGCATTCTGATGTATGGTTTTAAAATTAAGGCCTTAAAACCAAGGCTATATTGACACTTTTTCAGGCTAGTAAAGGCATATTCTTCCCTTTTTAAAGCTACTCTAAAAAGGAATCCTGACGTTATTCCAGCTTATTTCCAAGTCTGGGGTAGACATCACCTATCCAGTGTGTCTCTTACGTAATTTCAGAGCATTCTGATGTATGGTTTTAAAAGCAAGGCCTTAAAACCAAGGCTATATTGACACTTTTTCAGGCTAGTAAAGGCATATTCTTCCTTTTAAAGCTACTCTAAAAAGGAATCCTAACGTTATTCCAGCTTACTTCCAAGTCTGGGGTAGACATCACCTATCCAGTGTCTCTTACGTAATTTCAGAGCATTCTGATGTATGGTTTAAAAGCAAGGCCTTAAAACCAAGGCTATATTGACACTTTTTCAGGCTAGTAAAGGCATATTCTTCCATTTTTAAAGCTACTCTAAAAAGGAATCCTCACGTTATTCCAGCTTAATTCCAAGTCTGGGGAGACATAACCTATCCAGTGTTTCTCTCACGTATTTCAGAGCATTCTCATGTATGGTTTTAAAAGCAAGGCCTTAAAACCAAGGCTATATTGACACTTTTTCAGGCTAGTAAAGACATATTCTTCCCTTTTTAAAGCTACTCTAAAAAGGAATCCTAACGTTATTCCAGCTTCATTCCAAGTCTGGAGGAGACATCACCTATCCAGTGTGTCTCTCAGGTAATTTCAGAGGATTCTGATGTACGGTTTTAAAAGTACAGACTTAAAGGAGGCTATATTGACACTTTTCAGGCTATTAAAGGCATATTATTCCTTTTTAAAGCTACTCTAAAAAGGAATCCTAACGTTATTCCAGCTAATTCCAAGTCTGGGGTAGACATCACCTATCCAGTGTTTCTCTAACGTAATTTCAAAGCATTGATGTATGGTTTTAAAATTAAGGCCTTAAAACCAAGGCTACCTTGGCACTTTTTTTGGCTAGTAAAGGCATATTCTTCTCTTTTCAGGCTACTCTAAAAAGGAATCCTGACGTTATTCCAGTTATTTCCAAGTCTGGGTAGACATCACCTATCCAGTGTGTCTCTTACGTAATTTCAGAGCATTCTGATGTATGGTTTTAAAAGCAAGGCCTTAAAACCAAGGCTATATTGACACTTTTTCAGGCTAGTAAAGGCATATTCTTCTCTTTTTCAGGCTCTCTAAAAAGGAATCCTGACGTTATTCCAGCTTAATTCCCAGTGGGGGTAGACATCACCTATCCAGTGTGTCTCTCACGTAATTTCAGAGCATTCTGATGTATGGTTTTAAAATAAGGCCTTAAAACCAAGGCTATATTGAACACTTTTCAGGCTAGTAAAGGCATATTCTTCCTTTTTAAAGCTACTCTAAAAAGGAATCCTAACGTATTCCAGCTTCATTCCAAGTCTGGAGGAGACATCACCTATCCAGTGTCTCTCAGTAATTTCAGAGCATTCTGATGTACGGTTTTAAAATTAGGCCTTAAAGGAGGCTATATTGACACTTTTTAGGCTAGTAAAGGCATATTCTTCTCTTTTTCAGGCTACTCTAAAAAGGAATCCTGACGTTATTCCATCTTAATTCCAAGTCTGGTGGAGACATCACCTATCCAGTGTTTCTCTCACGTAATTTCAGAGCATTCTGATGTACGGTTTAAAAATTAAGGCCTTAAAAGGAGGCTATATTGACACTTTTTCAGGCTAGTAAAGGCACTATCTCTTTTCAGGCTACTCTAAAAGGAATCCTGACGTTATTCCAACTTCAGTCCAAGTCTGGAGAAGACATCACCTATCCAGTGTTTCTCTCACGTACTTCAGAGCATTCTGATGTATGGTTTTAATTCAAGGCCTTAAAAACCAAGGCTATATTGACACTTTTTCAGGCTAGTGAAGGCATATTTTCTCTTTTTCAGGCTACTCTAAAAAGGAATCCTGACGTATTCCAGCTTAATTCCAAGTCTGGGTAGACATCACTATCCAGTGTGTCTCTCAAGTAATTTCAGAGCATTCTGATGTATGGTTTTAAAATTAAGGCCTTAAAACCAAGGCTATATTGACACTTTTTCAGGCTAGTAAAGGCATATTCTTCTCTTTTCAGGCTACTCTAAAAAGGAATCCTGACGTTATTCCAGTTATTCCAAGTCTGGAGGAGACATCACCTATCCAGTGTGTCTCTCACGTATTTCAGAGCATTCTGATGTATGGTTTTAAAATTAAGGCCTTAAAACCAAGGCTATATTGACACTTTTTCAAGCTAGTAAAGCATATATTCTTCTCTTTCAAGCTACTCTAAAAGGAATCCTGACGTTATTCCAGCTTCATTCCAAGTCTGGGGGAGACATCACTATCCAGTGTGTTCTTACGTAATTTCAGAGCATTCTGATGTATGGTTTTTAAAGCAAGGCCTTAAAACCAAGGCTATATTGACACTTTTTCAGGCTAGTAAAGGCATATTCTTCCCTTTTAAAGCTACTCTAAAAAGGAATCCTAACGTTATTCCAGCTAATTCCAGTCTGGGGTAGGCATCACCTATCAGTGTGTCTCTTACGTAATTTCAGAGCATTCTGATGTATGGTTTAAAAGCAAGGCCTTAAAACCAAGGCTATATTGACACTTTTCAGGCTAGTAAAGGCATATTCTTCCATTTTTAAAGCTACTCTAAAAAGGAATCCTCACGTTATTCCAGCTTATTCCAAGTCTGGGGTAGACATAACCTATCCAGTGTTTCTCTCACGTAATTTCAGAGCATTCTCATGTATGGTTTTAAAAGCAAGGCCTTAAAACCAAGGCTATATTGACACTTTTTCAGGCTAGTAAAGACATATTCTTCCCTTTTTAAAGCTACTCTAAAAAGGAATCCTAACGTTATTCCAGCTTCATTCCAAGTCTGGAGGAGACATCACCTATCCAGTGTGTCTCTCAGGTAATTTCAGAGGATTCTGATGTACGGTTTTAAAAGTACAGACTTAAAGGAGGCTATATTGACACTTTTCAGGCTATTAAAGGCATATCTTCCCTTTTTAAAGCTACTCTAAAAAGGAATCCTAACGTTATTCCAGCTTAATTCCAAGTCTGGGTAGACATCACCTATCCAGTGTTTCTCTCACGTAATTTCAAAGCATTCTGATGTATGGTTTTAAAATAAGGCCTTAAACCAAGGCTACTTGCACTTTTTGGCTAGTAAAGGCATATTCTTCTCTTTTTCAGGCTACTCTAAAAAGGAATCCTGACGTTATTCCAGCTTATTTCCAAGTCTGGGGTAGACATCACCTATCCAGTGTGTCTCTTACGTAATTCAGAGCATTCTGATGTATGGTTTTAAAAGCAAGGCCTTAAAACCAAGGCTATATTGACACTTTTTCAGGCTAGTAAAGGCATATTCTTCTCTTTTCAGGCTCTCTAAAAAGGAATCCTGACGTTATTCCAGCTTAATTCCAAGTCTGGGGTAGACATCACCTATCCAGTGTGTCTCTCACGTAATTTCAGAGCATTCTGATGTATGGTTTTAAAATTAAGGCCTTAAAACCAAGGTTATATTGAAACTTTTTCAGGCTAGTAAGGCTTATTCTTCCCTTTTTAAAGCTACTCTAAAAAGGAATCCTAACGTTATTCCAGCTTAATTCCAAGTCTGGTTAGACATCACCTATCCAGTGTTCTCTCACGTAATTCAGAGCATTCTGATGTATGGTTTTAAAAGTAAGGCCTTAAAGGAGGCTATATTGACACTTTTTAGGCTAGTAAAGGCATATTTTTCTCTTATTCAGGGTACTCTAAAAAAGGAATCCTGACGTTATGTCATCTTCATTCTAAGTCTGGTGGGGACATCACCTATCCAGTGTTTCTCACAGGTAATTGTCAGACCATTCTGATCCACGGTTTAAAATGAAGGCCTTAAAGGAGGCTATGTGACAGTTTTTCAGGCTAGTAAAGGCATATTCTTCTCTTTTCAGGCTACTCTAAGAAGGAATCCTGACGTTATTCCAACTTCAGTCCAAGTCTGGAGAAGACATCACCTATCCAGTGTTTCTCTCACGTACTTTCAGAGCATTTTGATGTATGGTTTTAATATCAAGGCCTTAAAACAAGCTATATTGACACTTTTTCAGGCTAGTGAAGGCATATTCTTCTCTTTTTCAGGCTACTCTAAAAAGGAACCTGACGTTATTCCAGCTTAATTCGAGTCTGTTGTAGACATCACCTATCCAGTGTGTCTCTCAAGTAATTTCAGAGCATTCTGATGTATGGTTTTAAAATTAACGCCTTAAAACCAAGGCTATATTGACACTTTTTCAGGCTAGTAAAGGCATATTCTTCTCTTTTTCAGGCTACTCTAGAAAGGAATCCTGACGTTATTCCAGTTTAATCCCAAGTCTGGAGGAGACATTACCTACCCAGTGTGTCTCTCACGTAATTTCAGAGCATTCTGAAGTATGGTTTTAAAATTAAGGCCTTAAAACCAAGGCTATATTGACACTTTTTCAAGCTAGTAAAGAAATATTCTTCTCTTTTTCAGGCTACTCTAAAAAGGAATCCTGACGTTATTCCAGCTTCATTCCAAGTCTGGGGTAGACATCACCTATCCAGTGTGTCTCTTACGTAATTTCAGAGCATTCTGATGTATGGTTTTAAAAGCAAGGCCTTAAAACCAAGGCTATATTGACACTTTTTCAGGCTAGTAAAGGCATATTCTTCCATTTTTAAAGCTACTCTAAAAAGGAATCCTCACGTTATTCCAGCTTAATTCCAAGTCTGGGGTAGACATAACCTATCCAGTGTTTCTCTCACGTAATTTCAGAGCATTCTCATGTATGGTTTTAAAAGCAAGGCCTTAAAACCAAGGCTATATTGACACTTTTTCAGGCTAGTAAAGACATATTCTTCCCTTTTTAAAGCTACTCTAAAAAGGAATCCTAACGTTATTCCAGCTTCATTCCAAGTCTGGAGGAGACATCACCTATCCAGTGTGTCTCTCAGGTAATTTCAGAGGATTCTGATGTACGGTTTTAAAAGTACAGACTTAAAGGAGGCTATATTGACACTTTTCAGGCTATTAAAGGCATATTCTTCCCTTTTTAAAGCTACTCTAAAAAGGAATCCTAACGTTATTCCAGCTTAATTCCAAGTCTGGGGTAGACATCACCTATCCAGTGTTTCTCTCACGTAATTTCAAAGCATTCTGATGTATGGTTTTAAAATTAAGGCCTTAAAACCAAGGCTACCTTGGCACTTTTTTTGGCTAGTAAAGGCATATTCTTCTCTTTTTCAGGCTACTCTAAAAAGGAATCCTGACGTTATTCCAGCTTATTTCCAAGTCTGGGGTAGACATCACCTATCCAGTGTGTCTCTTACGTAATTTCAGAGCATTCTGATGTATGGTTTTAAAAGCAAGGCCTTAAAACCAAGGCTATATTGACACTTTTTCAGGCTAGTAAAGGCATATTCTTCTCTTTTTCAGGCTTCTCTAAAAAGGAATCCTGACGTTATTCCAGCTTAATTCCAAGTCTGGGGTAGACATCACCTATCCAGTGTGTCTCTCACGTAATTTCAGAGCATTCTGATGTATGGTTTTAAAATTAAGGCCTTAAAACCAAGGCTATATTGAAACTTTTTCAGGCTAGTAAAGGCTTATTCTTCCCTTTTTAAAGCTACTCTAAAAAGGAATCCTAACGTTATTCCAGCTTAATTCCAAGTCTGGGTTAGACATCACCTATCCAGTGTTTCTCTCACGTAATTTCAGAGCATTCTGATGTATGGTTTTAAAAGTAAGGCCTTAAAGGAGGCTATATTGACACTTTTTTAGGCTAGTAAAGGCATATTTTTCTCTTATTCAGGGTACTCTAAAAAAGGAATCCTGACGTTATGTCAGCTTCATTCTAAGTCTGGTGGGGACATCACCTATCCAGTGTTTCTCACAGGTAATTTCAGACCATTCTGATCCACGGTTTTAAAATGAAGGCCTTAAAGGAGGCTATGTTGACAGTTTTTCAGGCTAGTAAAGGCATATTCTTCTCTTTTTCAGGCTACTCTAAGAAGGAATCCTGACGTTATTCCAACTTCAGTCCAAGTCTGGAGAAGACATCACCTATCCAGTGTTTCTCTCACGTACTTTCAGAGCATTTTGATGTATGGTTTTAATATCAAGGCCTTAAAATCAAGGCTATATTGACACTTTTTCAGGCTAGTGAAGGCATATTCTTCTCTTTTTCAGGCTACTCTAAAAAGGAATCCTGACGTTATTCCAGCTTAATTCCGAGTCTGTTGTAGACATCACCTATCCAGTGTGTCTCTCAAGTAATTTCAGAGCATTCTGATGTATGGTTTTAAAATTAACGCCTTAAAACCAAGGCTATATTGACACTTTTTCAGGCTAGTAAAGGCATATTCTTCTCTTTTTCAGGCTACTCTAAAAAGGAATCCTGACGTTATTCCAGTTTAATCCCAAGTCTGGAGGAGACATTACCTACCCAGTGTGTCTCTCACGTAATTTCAGAGCATTCTGAAGTATGGTTTTAAAATTAAGGCCTTAAAACCAAGGCTATATTGACACTTTTTCAAGCTAGTAAAGAAATATTCTTCTCTTTTTCAGGCTACTCTAAAAAGGAATCCTGACGTTATTCCAGCTTCATTCCAAGTCTGGAGGAGACAACACCTATCCAGTGTTGCTCTCACGTAATTACAGAGCATTCTGATTTACGGTTTTAAAATTAAGGCCTTAAAACCAATGCTGTATTGACACTTTTTCAGGCTAGTAAAGGCATATTCTTCTCTTTTTCAGGCTACTCTAAAAAGGAATCCTGACGTTATTCCAGCTTAATTCCAATTCTGGGGTAGACATCACCTATCCATTGTTTTTCTCACGTATTTTCAGAGCATTCTGATGTATGGTTTTAAAATTAAGGCCTTAAAACCAAGGCTATATTGACACTTTTTCAGGCTAGTAAAGGCATATTCTTCTCTTTTTCAGGCTACTCTAAAAAGGAATCCTGATGTTATTCCATCTTCAGTCCAAGTCTGGAGAAGACATCACCTATCCAGTGTTTCTATCACGTAAGTTCAGAGCATTCTGATGTATGGTTTTAAAATTAAGGCCTTGAAACCAAGGCTATATTGACACTTTTTCAGGCTAGTAAAGACATATTCTTCCCTTTTTAAAGCTACTCTAAAAAGGAATCCTAACGTTATTCCAGCTTCATTCCAAGTCTGGAGGAGACATCACCTGTCCAGTGTGTCTCTCACGTAATTTCAGAGCATTCTGATGTATGGTTTTAAAAGCAAGGCCTTAAAACCAAGGCTACCTTGGCACTCTTTTTGGCTAGTAAAGGCATATTCTTCCCTTTTTCAGGCTACTCTAAAAAGGAATCCTCACGTTATTCCAGCTTAATTCCAAGTCTGGGGTAGACTTCACCTATCCAGTGTGTCTCTCACGTAATTTCAGAGCATTCTGATGAATGGTTTTAAAAGCAAGGCCTTAAAACCAAGGCTATATTGACACTTTTTCAGGCTAGTAAAGACATATTCTTCCCTTTTTAAAGCTACTCTAAAAAGGAATCCTAACGTTATTCCAGCTTCATTCCAAGTCTGGAGGAGACATCACCTGTCCAGTGTGTCTCTCACGTAATTTCAGAGCATTCTGATGTATGGTTTTAAAAGCAAGGCCTTAAAACCAAGGCTACCTTGGCACTCTTTTTGGCTAGTAAAGGCATATTCTTCCCTTTTTCAGGCTACTCTAAAAAGGAATCCTCACGTTATTCCAGCTTAATTCCAAGTCTGGGGTAGACTTCACCTATCCAGTGTGTCTCTCACGTAATTTCAGAGCATTCTGATGAATGGTTTTAAAAGCAAGGCCTTAAAACCAAGGCTATATTGACACTTTTTCAGGCTAGTAAAGAAATATTCTTCCCTTTTTAAAGCTACTCTAAAAAGGAATCCTAACGTTATTCCAGCTTCATTCCAAGTCTGGAGGAGACATCACCTATCCAGTGTGTCTCTCAGGTAATTTCAGAGCATTCTGATGTACGGTTTTAAAATTACAGCCTTAAAGGAGGCTATATTGACACTTTTCAGGCTATTAAAGGTATATTCTTCCCTTTTTAAAGCTACTCTAAAAAGGAATCCTAACGTTATTCCAGCTTAATTCCAAGTCTGGGGTAGACATCACCTATCCAGTGTTTCTTTCACGTAATTTCAGAGCATTCTGATGTATGGTTTTAAAAGTAAGGCCTTAAAGGAGGCTATATTGACACTTTTTTAGGCTAGTAAAGGCATATTTTTCTCTTATTCAGGGTACTCTAAAAAGGAATCCTGACGTTATGTCAGCTTCATTCCAAGTCTGGTGGGGACATCACCTATCCAGTGTTTCTCACAGGTAATTTCAGACCATTCTGATCCACGGTTTTAAAATGAAGGCCTTAAAGGAGGCTATGTTGAAAGTTTTTCAGGCTAGTAAAGGCATATTCTTCTCTTTTTCAGGCTACTCTAAGAAGGAATCCTGACGTTATTCTAACTTCAGTCCAAGTCTGGAGAAGACATCACCTATCCAGTGTTTCTCTCACGTACTTTCAGAGCATTCTGATGTATGGTTTTAAAATCAAGGCCTTAAAACCAAGGCTATATTGACACTTTTTCAGGCTAGTGAAGGCATATTCTTCTCTTTTTCAGGCTACTCTAAAAAGGAATCCTGACGTTATTCCAGTTTAATCCCAAGTCTGGAGGAGACATCACCTACCCAGTGTGTCTCTCACGTAATTTCAGAGCATTCTGAAGTATGGTTTTAAAATTAAGGCCTTAAAACCAAGGCTATATTAACACTTTTTCAGGATAGTAAAGAAATATTCTTCTCTTTTTCAGGCTACTCTAAAAAGGAATCCTGACGTTATTCCAGCTTATTTCCAAGTCTGGGGTAGACATCACCTATCCAGTGTGTCTCTCACATAAGTTTAGAGCATTCTGATGTATGGTTTTAAAAGCAAGGCCTTTAAACCAAGGCTATATTGACACTTTTTCAGGCTAGTAAAGGCATATTCTTCTCTTTTTCAGGCTACTCTAAAAAGGAATCCTGACATTATTCCAACTTCAGTCCAAGTCTGGAGAAGACATCACCTATCCAGTGTGTCTCTCACGTACTTTCAGAGCATTCTGATGTATGGTTTTAAAATTAAGGCCTTAAAACCAAGGCTATATTGACACTTTTTCAGGCTAGTGAAGGCATATTCTTCTCTTTTTCAGGCTACTCTAAAAAGGAATCTTGACGTTATTCCAACTTCAGTCCAAGTCTGGAGAAGACATCACCTATCCAGTGTTTCTCTCACGTACTTTCAGAGCATTCTGATGTATGGTTTTAAAATTAAGGCCTTAAAACCAAGGCTATGTTGACACTTTTTCAGGCTAGTAAAGGCATATTCTTCCCTTTTTAAAGCTACTCTAAAAAGGAATCCTAAAGTTATTCCAGCTTAATTCCAAGTCTGGGGTAGACATCACCTATCCAGTGTTTTTCTCACGTAATTTCAGAGCATTCTGATGTATGGTTTTAAAAGTAAGGACTTAAAGGAGGCTATTTTGACACTTTTTCAGGCTAGTAGATGCATATTCTTCTCTTTTTCAGGCTACTCTAAAATGGAATCCTGACGTTATTCCAGTTTAATACCAAGTCATGAAGAGACATCACCTGTCCAGTGTGTCTCTCACATAATTTCAGAGCATTCTGATGTACAGTTTTAAATTTAAGGGCTTAAAGGAGGCTATATTGACACTTTTTTAGGCTAGTAAAGGCATATTTTTCTCTTATTCAGGGTACTCTAAAAAGGAATCCTGACGTTATGTCAGCTTCATTCCAAGTCTGGTGGGGACATCACCTATCCAGTGTTTCTCACAGGTAATTTCAGACCATTCTGATCCACGTTTTTAAAATTAAGGCCTTAAAGGAGGCTATGTTGAAACTTTTTAAGGCTAGTAAAGGCATATTCTTCTCTTTTTCAGGCTACTCTAAAAAGGAATCCTGACGTTATTCCAGTTTAATCCCAAGTCTGGAGGAGACATCACCTATCCAGTGTGTCTCTCACGTAATTTCAGAGCATTGTGATGTATGGTTTTAAAATTAAGGCCTTAAAACCAAGGCTATATTGACACTTTTTCAGGCTAGTAAAGAAATATTCTTCTCTTTTTCAGGCTACTCTAAAAAGGAATCCTGACGTTATTCCATTTTCATTCCAAGTCTGGAGGAGACATCACCTATCCAGTGTTGCTCTCACGTAATTACAGAGCATTCTGATTTACGGTTTTAAAATTAAGGCCTTAAAACCAAGGCTATATTGACACTTTTTCAGGCTAGTAAAGGCATATTCTTCTCTTTTTCAGGCTACTGTAAAAAGGAATCCTGACGTTATTCCAACTTCAGTCCAAGTCTGGAGAAGACATCACCTATCCAGTGTTTCTGTCACGTACTTTCAGAGCATTCTGATGTATGGTTTTAAAATTAAGGCCTTAAAACCAAGGCAATATTGACACTTTTTCAGGCTAGTAAAGGCATATTCTTCTCTTTTTCAGGCTACTCTAAAAAGGAATCCTGACGGTAATCCAGCTTAATTCCAAGTCTGGTGTAGACATCACCTATCCAGTGTGTCTCTCAAGTAATTTCAGATCATTCTGATGTATGGTTTTAAAATTAAGGCCTTAAAACCAAGGCTATATTGACACATTTTCAGGCTAGTGAAGGCATATTCTTCTCTTTTTCAGGCTACTCTAAAAAGGAATCCTGACGTTATTCCAACTTTGGTCCAAGTCTGGAGGAGACATCACCTATCCATTGTTTCTCTCACGTACTTTCAGAGCATTCTGATGTATGGTTTTAAAATTAAGGCCTTAAAACCAAGGCTATATTGACACTTTTTCAGGCTAGTAAAGGCATATTCTTCCCTTTTTAAAGCTACTCCAAAAAGGAATCCTAACGTTATTCCAGCTTCATTCCAAGTCTACAGGAGACATCACCTATCCAGTGTGTCTCTCAGGTAATTTCAGAGCATTCTGATGTACAGTTTTAAAAGTACAGCCTTAAAGGAGGCTATATTGACACTTTTTTAGGCTAGTAAAGGCATATTCTTCTCTTTTTCAGGCTACTCTAAAAAGGAATCCTGACGTTATTCCATTTTCATTCCAAGTCTGGAGGAGACATCACCTATCCAGTGTTGCTCTCACGTAATTTCAGAGCATTCTGATTCACGTTTTTAAAATTAAGGCCTTAAAGGAGGCTATATTGACACTTTTTTAGGCTAGTAAAGGCATATTCTTCTTTTTCAGGCTACTCTAAAAAGGAATCCTGACGTTATTTCAGCTTAATTCCAAGTCTGGAGGAGACATCACCTGTCCAGTGTTGCTCTCACGTAATTTCAGAGCATTCTGATTTACGGTTTTAAAATTAAGGCCTTTAAACCAGGCTACCTTGGCACTTTTTCAGGCTAGTAAAGGCATATTCTTCCCTTTTTCAAGCTACTCTACAAAGGAATATTGACGTTATTCCAGCTTCTTTCCAAGTCTGGAGGAGACCTCACCTATCCAGTGTGTCTCTCAGGTAATTTCAGAGCATTCTAATGTACGGTTTTAAAATTAAGGCCTTAAAGGAGTGTTACGGCCCCTGCCTTTAAGGACATTGTTTTAGGATTTATGCAAATCCGGATGTGCGATTGCAAGAGGAGGATTGGCCTACGAAGATGGCTCCGCCCACTTCCTTGTTCCCTTGCCATGTTGTTGATTGGTGCGTCGGCTGTGGTCCCAGCCAATCGACGTCCTGCAATCAACCCGGCAGACTTCAAATACCGCTGTGATTCTCCAGTCGGGGCGGCTGAATGTTCAGTTCAGTCTGCCATGCGGTCCGGGTAGAGACTGATGTTTGAGAAACTATTGTGCTAGAGATTGATTTTTGAGAAACTATTGTGCTAGAGATTGATGTTTGAGAAACTATTGTGCTAGAGACTGATGTTGGAGAAACTATTGTACTAGGGATTGTGGTTTAGAAACCTTTTGCTCTAGTAATCATTGTTAGAAGGCTGTTGACTGAAAACATTACTGTAAATCCAGTGAGAGTTACTAGTTAGATTTTGTTTATGTAGTACTTTTGTTGGTTAGTCTTTTGTTTGTTAAGTTATATTTTGTAAGGTACTGGGTGTTGTGCCCCTTCTGTTCTGTTGTTTATTCTCAACCCCCAGTACCTCTCTTTGTGTTACTTGTTTATCCATTGTGGTCATTAAATCACCTTCATTTTAATATACCCTCGTTTCCCTTTTGTTTGGGTTCCTCCACAATCCTCCTAATAACGTTATGGTCATCTTAACATCGACCCAGATCGTGACATGTGGGGGCTCGTCCGGGATATTTTATAGCCAAAAATGTTGGGATACTGTGGAAAACCAAGACAAAACTGTGTGTACCAATTGAGGGAATAGTGTGGAGTGTTAAAGGCGTTAATTGAATAATTAGGACTTGCAGCTGGCTACTTGAGTCCCACCATGGCAGAAAAGTTTTGTTTGAAGAAATTTTTGGAACAACCTACTCTTGCCCAACTTCACAATTGTAGGAAGGATGACCTAATATCTCTAGTGTCTCACTTCAGTCTTGATATATCTAAATACTTGGTAAAAAAGGAACTTAGAGACAGGGTTATTGGTAGCTTGGTGGATAAGGGGGTGCTGGAGGTAATTGAACAACCAGAGCCTGCTGTACCTTTTGCCAATCATCCTACAGACGCTGAAACTCCCACAGTCTCCAGGGAGGGCGCCAGGGAGGGTGAGCCGGAGAAACCCCTGTTTACTCTGCCCAGGTATGACCCATCCCCGCAGAGCGGTACTGGCTCCAGGGACGAGGCATGGCTGAAAGTCCGCCTCGCCCGGTTGCAAATGGAGGCTCAGGATAAAGAGCACCAGAGACAGCTGCAGCTCCAGTTGGAGGTAAAGCGCATGGAGATTGAGGCTGACAAGGCAGTGAGGCTGCGTCGACTAGAGCTGGAAGTCTCTGACGCAGGGCAGATTGCTTCCCATGGTTCAGGTATGGCATCCCCCTCCACCACTACTACACCAATGCCTAAAACAGTATTTGATATTGGTAAAAATGTTTCTTTTGTCCCTACATTCCGTGAGAGCGAGGTTGATTCCTATTTTAACGTATTTGAGAGAATTGCTACGGCACTGCACTGGCCACCTGAGGTTTGGACACTCCTACTTCAGTGTAAAGTCCATGGTAAGGCTCAAGCTGCTATCGCTTCATTACCTGTAAAAGAGAGTTTAGATTATGAGACTGTGAAATCAGCGATTTTACGGACTTATGAGCTTGTGCCTGAGGCATACAGACAAAAATTTCGGAATCACAGAAAAAGTTCTGTACAAACACACCTTGAGTTTGTCCGAGAAAAAGCAGCGATGTTTGATAAGTGGTGTCAAACATGTAAGGTCACAGATTACAGTGCTTTACGAGAGTTAATTCTTTTAGAGGACTTTAAAAGATGTTTACCGGACCGCATTGTAGTGTACTTGAACGAACAGAAAGTGATTAATATTTCTGCAGCGGCTAGCTTAGCTGATGAGTATGTGTTAACGCACAAATCTGCTTTTGTTTCAGCCACGTTTTGACGCGACCCCTCCACGGAACCATATCCCATTTCGTTCTTCTCCAAGGAAGGAGGAACGAGAATGTTTTTACTGCCACAAAGTAGGGCATGTAATTGCAAATTGCCAGAGAGATCTGTCTACACGATCTACTCCACCTAAAGGTGTGGGATTAATTAAAGCAGAAGTTGATTGTGTGAACACACGCCCACTAGCTCCGACCATTGATGAATGTTTTAAGCCGTTTGTATTTGATGCAAGCGTGTCGTTAACGGGTGAAACAAAGGATGAATGTACTGTGACTGTCTTAAGAGATACTGCTTGTTCACAATCAGTAGTGCTTGCACATGCTTTGCCTTTCTCTAACAAGTCTGCTTGTGGTTTTAGTGCAATTCTCCGAGGAGTCGAGATGGGTTATGCTCTGCGACCAGTACACACTGTTTACATCCGGTCTCCTCTCGTCACAGGTTGTTTTCCAATAGCAGTGTGCGACGAACTGCCTATCGAAGGTATAACTATTTTAATGGGAAATGACATTGCTGGAGGTAAAGTTATGCCTACTCTAGAGGTTTTAGACAAACTTCTGAGTTTTGAGACACCGCAGCATAATGAGATTTCAGATTTTAGCTTGCGCTGTTACACGTGCGCGTGCACGAGAGCTTGAGAAGGAGCTTGGTCGTTTTGTTGAAAAGGACAATGAAATGTTTAACCTGTATGACTCAATCTTTCCCCCTATCTTTCCTGAGATGAAGGGAGAGATTGAGATGGAGAATCCTGACACCGTGACGTCGGCTGTGGCCGACGGGCAACTGCAGACAGCTGACCCGGTTACGCCATGTGTGTCTGGAGCCGAGACTTTCCCAATCACCAGGGCTCATTTCAGTGAATTACAAAGAATGGATCCCACTCTGACGGGCTTTTACGCAAAAGTGGTGAGTAACAACAGAGCAAAAGATGAGAAAGTTGCATATTTTCTTGATGGTGATGTATTAGTGCGTAAATGGTGTTAATTCTTGAAAGATGACTCAGATACTGACTCGGTATGTCAGATAGTAGTGCCAACCTCTTGCCGACAACATGTTTTATCTGTGGCACATGAAGGCAAGTGGGCTGGACACTTAGGGATAAACAAAACATATCGTGCTATTCTTAAGCATTTTTATTGGCCACATCTTAAGTCCGATGTTGCTAAACATTGCAGATCGTGTCACGTATGTCAGATAGTCGGGAAGCCTAACCAAGCCGTCCCTCCCGCGCCACTACAGCCCATTCCTGTAATTGGAGAACCGTTTGAGCGCATAATCATTGATTGCGTGGGTCCCTTGCCGCGAACCAAAAACGGAAATCAATACTTACTGACACTTATGTGCACTGCCACCCGTTATCCAGAAGCCATTCCGCTTAGAAATATTACCTCTAGTTCCGTCGTGAAAGCTTTAACCAAGTTTTTCTCCACGTTTGGATTGCCCACGGTAATTCAAACGGACCAAGGCACAAATTTTCAGTCTGGACTTTTCAATCAGGTCCTCGAGACTTTAAAAATTCAGCACGTCGTGTCATCCGCTTATCATCCAGAGTCACAAGGAGCTCTAGAGCGCTGGCACCAGACGTTAAAGTCTGTGCTGCGAAAATATTGCTTGGAAACAGATATACAATGGGATTAGGGAATTCCATTTATATTGTTTGCCGCGAGAGACGCAGTACAAGAATCTACGGGTTTCAGCCCCGCTGAACTTGTTTTTGGTCACACGCTTCGTGGACCACTGAAAACTCTGCATGATCAGATATTAATCCGTGAAACGTCCCCTAAGCAGAGAATACTAGAGTATGTCCGCAAGTTTCGAGAACGTTTGCAGCGTGCGAATGATCTAGCTAAAGACAGCCTTAAGAGATCACAAACAGTTATGAAACGAAACTACGACCGCTCAGCTGTGCGCAGACAGTTTGCACCAGGGGAACAAGTTTTGGCACTGTTGCCCACTCAGGCTTCAGGCCTTTCTGCTAAATTTGCAGGACCTTATGTAGTTAAAGAACGAAGTAGTGATGTTAACTACGTGCTTTGTACTCCTGATCGTAGACGCAAACACAGAGTTTGTCATGTAAACATGCTCAAACGATATCATACAGCTGATGTTCCAGCTTCCCCTGCCGTTAAGACAGCTCCTAAAGTTGCTGCTCTTATTGTGACTGATACTCCGCCTGAAAATGATTTACGTATCCCACAAATCATGGCAGCGCGTCTTTCTAATTCGGCGGCTCTTGATACCTTATCGGCACAGTTAACACATTTAACTGCCGCACAACAACACGATATTGAGAGTTTAATTAACCGATATCAGTGTTTATTTGGTGATGTTCCTTCTTGCACTAATGTGCTTAAACATGATATAGATGGGCAAGATGCGCGTCCGATTAAGCAGCACGCTTATCGCGTTAATCCGACTAAACGAGAAATGATGAAAAAAGAGGTAGAGTATCTTCTTGAAATGACTTAGCCACTGGAAGCACTAGTTCGTGGAGTTCACCATGTTTAGTGGAAACTAAGCCTGATGGAACTCCCAGGTTCATCACAGATTTTAGAAAAGTTAATGCCGTCACCGTCAAAGACTCGTATCCGCCCCCGCGAATGAAAGATTGTATTGACAATCTAGGCACGGCTAAATTTGTCAGTAAATTGGATTTATTAAAAGGATACTGGTAGGTACCGTTAACGGACCGTGCCGCCGAGATATCTGCATTTGTTACGCCTGATACCTTCTGCCAATACAAAGTTATGGCTTTCGGTATGTGCAACGCACCCGCAACATTTCAAAGATTAGTAGACACCGTGTTAGCAGGATTACCCAACTGTAATGCTTATTTGGATGATCTGTTAATTTATGCTGAGACCTGGGAAAAACACATGAGCATATTAGAACAAGTCTTCGAACGGTTAGCTCGTGCCACGCTGACACTAAACTTAGCTAAATGCGAATTCGGAAAAGCTACTGTCCCCTATCTTGGACAACCAGTAGGACAGGGCCAGGTGAGACCCGTTGCAGCTAAGATTATTGCTATCAGAGATTGTCCCATTCCCACGACGCGTAAAGCGGTGAGACAATTTTTGGGGATGGCTGGTTATTACCGGAGTTATTGCCGAAATTTCTCCACTGTTGCTCATCCTTTAACCGGTTTGACCAGTCCAAAAGTTGATTTTAAGTGGAGTCAAGAATGTCAGGTTGCTTTCGACAGCATTAAAGCTTTGCTTACTCATGCGCCTGTGCTTGCGGCACCAAACTTTTCCACACCTTTTAAACTGGAGGTGGACGCCAGCGCAGTGGGTGCGGGATCTGTTTTATTACAGGAAGGGATGGATGGGATTGATCACCCTGTCGCATACTACTCGTGTAAATTCAACAGACACCAAGCTAATTACTCCACCATCGAGAAGGAAACTCTTGCTCTCTTGTTATCACTTCAGCATTTCGAGGTTTATGTTGGTTCTACTGTATTACCGGTTGTTGTGTACACCGACCATAACCCTATTGTTTTCTTGACGCGCATGTATAACCACAACCAGCGACTCATGCGATGGGCTCTGCTTGTGCAAGACTACAACCTCAAGATAATTCACAAGAAAGGTTCGGACAACGTGATAGCTGATGCCTTATCCAGATTGTGATGTCGATGTAAAGATTGTTGTTTTCTGTGTTTTAAAATAACCAATTTTTATAGCTTGCATTTTAAGGGGGAGGGTGTTACGGCCCGTGCCTTTAAGGACATTGTTTTAGGATTTATGCAAATCCGGATGTGCGATTGCCAGAGGAGGATTGGCCTACGAAGATGGCTCCGCCCACTTCCTTGTTCCCTTGCCATGTTGTTGATTGGTGCGTCGGCCGTGGTGCCAGCCAATCGACGTCCTGCAATCAACCCGGCAGACTTCAAATACCGCTGTGATTCTCCAGTCGGGGCGGCTGAATGTTCAGTTCAGTCTGCCATGCGGTCCGGGTAGAGACTGATGTTTGAGAAACTATTGTGCTAGAGATTGATGTTTGAGAAACTATTGTGCTAGAGATTGATGTTTGAGAAACTATTGTGCTAGAGACTGATGTTGGAGAAACTATTGTACTAGGGATTGTGGTTTAGAAACCTTTTGCTCTAGTAATCATTGTTAGAAGGCTGTTGACTGAAAACATTACTGTAAATCCAGTGAGAGTTACTAGTTAGATTTTGTTTATGTAGTACTTTTGTTGGTTAGTCTTTTGTTTGTTAAGTTAGATTTTGTAAGGTACTGGGTGTTGTGCCCCTTCTGTTCTGTTGTTTATTCTCAACCCCCAGTACCTCTCTTTGTGTTACTTGTTTATCCATTGTGGTCATTAAATCACCTTCATTTTAATATACCCTCGTTTCCCTTTTGTTTGGGTTCCTCCACAATCCTCCTAATAATGTTATGGTCATCTTAACATCGACCCAGATCCTAACAAGGAGGCTATATTGACACTTTTTCAGGCTAGTAAAGGCATATCCTTCTCTTTTTCAGGCTACTCTACAAAGGAATCCTGACGTTATTCCAGCTTCATACCAAGTCTGGAGGAGACATCACCTATCCAGTGTGTCTCTCAGGTAATTTCAGAGCATTCTGATGTACGGTTTTAAAATTAGGCCTTAAAGGAGGCTATATTGACACTTTTTCAGGCTAGTAAAGGCATATTCTTCTCTTTTTCAGGCTACTCTAAAAAGGAATCCTGACGTAATTCCAGTTTTATCCCAAGTCTGGAGGAGACATCACCTATCCATTGTTTCTCTCACGTAATTTCAGAGCATTCTGATGTACGGTATTAATATTAAGGCCTTAAAACCAAGGCTATATTGACACTTTTTCAGGCTAGTAAAGGCATATCCTTCTCTTTTTCAGGCTACTCTAAAAAGTAATCCTAACGTTATTCCAGCTTCATTCCAAGTCTGGAGGAGACATCACCTATCCTTTGTGTCTCTCAGGTAATTTCAGAGCATTCTGATGTATGGTTTTAAAAGTAAGGCCTTAAAGGAGGCTATTATGACACTTTTTCAGGCTAGTAGAGGCATATTCTACTCTTTTTCAGGCTACTCTAAAAAGGAATCCTGACATTATTACAGCTTAATTCCAAGTCTGGAGGAGACATCACCTATCCATTGTTTCTCTCACGTAATTTCAGAGCATTCTGATGTATGGTATTAAAATTAAGGCCTTAAAACCAAGGCTATATTGACACTTTTTCAGGCTAGTAAAGGCATATTCTTCCCTTTTTAAAGCTACTCTAAAAAGGAATCCTAACGTTATTCCAGCTTCATTCCAAGTCTGGAGGAGACATCACCTATCCATTGTGTCTCTCAGGTAATTTCAGAGCATTCTGATGTATGGTTTTAAAAGTAAGGCCTTAAAGGAGGCTATTATGACACTTTTTCAGGCTAGTAGACGCATCTTCTGCTCTTTTCAGGCTACTCTAAAAAGGAATCCTGAAGTTATTCCAGCTTAATTCCAAGTCTGGAGGAGACATCACCTATCCATTGTTTCTCTCACGTAATTTCAGAGCATTCTGATGTACGGTATTAAAATTAAGGCCTTAAAACCAACGCTATATTGACACTTTTTCAGGCTAGTAAAGGCATATTCTTCCCTTTGTAAAGCTTCTCTAAAAAGGAATGCTAACGTTTTTCTGGCTTAATTCCAAGTCTGGGGTAGACATCACCTATCCAGTGTGTCTCTCACGTAATTTCAGAGCATTCTGATGTATGGTTTTAAAAGTAAGGCCTTAAAGGAGGCTATTATGACACTTTTTCAGGCTAGTAAAGGCATATCCTTCTCTTTTTCAGGCTACTCTAAAAAGGAATCCTGAGATTATTACAGCTTAATTCCAAGTTTAGAGGAGACATCACCTACCCATTGTTTCTCTCACGTAATTTCAGAGCATTCTGATGTATGGTATTAAAATTAAGGCCTTAAAACCAAGGCTATATTGACACTTTTTCAGGCTAGTAAAGGCATATTCTTCCCTTTGTAAAGCTACTCTAAAAAGGAATCCTAACGTTATTCCAGCTTCATTCCAAGTCTGGAGGAGACATCACCTATCCATTGTGTCTCTCAGGTAATTTCAGAGCATTCTGATGTATGGTTTTAAAAGTAAGGCCTTAAAGGAGGCTATTATGACACTTTTTAAGGCTAGTAGAGGCATCTTCTGCTCTTTTTCAGGCTACTCTAAAAAGGAATCCTGGCGTTATTCCAGCTTAATTCCAAGTCTGGAGGAGACATCACCTATCCATTGTTTCTCTCACGTAATTTCAGAGCATTCTGATGTACGGTATTAAAATTAAGGCCTTAAAACCAAGGCTATATTGACACTTTTTCAGGCTAGTAAAGGCATATTCTTCCCTTTTTAAAGCTACTCTAAAAAGGAATCCTAACGTTATTCCAGCTTCATTCCAAGTCTGGAGGAGACATCACCTATCCATTGTGTCTCTCAGGTAATTTCAGAGCATTCTGATGTATGGTTTTAAAAGTAAGGCCTTAAAGGAGGCTATTATGACACTTTTTAAGGCTAGTAGAGGCATCTTCTGCTCTTTTTCAGGCTACTCTAAAAAGGAATCCTGGCGTTATTCCAGCTTAATTCCAAGTCTGGAGGAGACATCACCTATCCATTGTTTCTCTCACGTAATTTCAGAGCATTCTGATGTACGGTATTAAATTAAGGCCTTAAAACCAAGGCTATATTGACACTTTTTCAGGCTAGTAAAGGCATATTCTTCCCTTTTTAAAGCTACTCTAAAAAGGAATCCTAACGTTTTTCCAGCTTCATTCCAAGTCTGGAGGAGACATCACCTATCCATTGTGTCTCTCAGTAATAATTTCAGAGCATTCTGATGTATGGTTTTAAAAGTAAGGCCTTAAAGGAGGCTATTATGACACTTTTTAAGGCTAGTAGAGGCATCTTCTGCTCTTTTTCAGGCTACTCTAAAAAGGAATCCTGAAGTTATTCCAGCTTAATTCCAAGTCTGGAGGAGACATCACCTATCCATTGTTTCTCTCACGTAATTTCAGAGCATTCTGATGTACGGTATTAAAATTAAGGCCTTAAAACCAAGGCTATATTGACACTTTTTCAGGCTAGTAAAGGCATATTCTTCCCTTTGTAAAGCTACTCTAAAAAGGAATGCTAACGTTTTTCTAGCTTAATTCCATGTCTGGGGTAGACATCACCTATCCAGTGTGTCTCTCACGTAATTTCAGAGCATTCTGATGTATGGTTTTAAAAGTAAGGCCTTAAAGGAGGCTATTATCACACTTTTTCAGGCTAGTAGAGGCATATTCAACTCTTTTTCAGGCTACTCTAAAAAGGAATCCTGACGTTATTCCAGTTTAATTCCAAGTCTGGAGGAGACATCACCTATCCATTGTTTCTCTCACGTAATTTCAGAGCATTCTGATGTACGGTATTAATATTAAGGCCTTAAAACCAAGGCTATATTGACACTTTTTCATTCTAGTAAAGGCATATTCTTCCCTTTTTAAAGCTACTCTAAAAAGGAATCCTAACGTTATTCCAGCTTCATTCCAAGTCTGGAGGAGACATCACCTATCCATTGTGTCTCTCAGGTAATTTCAGAGCATTCTGATGTATGGTTTTAAAAGTAAGGCCTTAAAGGAGGCTATTATGACACTTTTTTCAGGCTAGTAGACGCATCTTCTGCTCTTTTTCAGGCTACTCTAAAAAGGAATCCTGAAGTTATTCCAGCTTAATTCCAAGTCTGGAGGAGACATCACCTATCCATTGTTTCTCTCACGTAATTTCAGAGCATTCTGATGTACGGTATTAAAATTAAGGCCTTAAAACCAAGGCTATATTGACACTTTTTCAGGCTAGTAAAGGCATATTCTTCCCTTTGTAAAGCTACTCTAAAAAGGAATGCTAACGTTTTTCTAGCTTAATTCCAAGTCTGGGGTAGACATCACCTATCCAGTGTGTCTCTCACGTAATTTCAGAGCATTCTGATGTATGGTTTTAAAAGTAAGGCCTTAAAGGAGGCTATTATGACACTTTTTCAGGCTAGTAGAGGCATATTCTACTCTTTTTCAGGCTACTCTAAAAAGAATCCTGACGTTATTCCAGCTTAATTCCAAGTCTGGAGGAGACATCACCTATCCATTGTTTCTCTCACGTAATTTCAGAGCATTCTGATGTACGGTATTAAAATTAAGGCCTTAAAACCAAGGCTATATTGACACTTTTTCAGGCTAGTAAAGGCATATCCTTCCCTTTTTCAAGCTACTCTAAAAAGGAATCCTAACGTTATTCCAGCTTCATTCCAAGTCTGGAGGAGACATCACCTATCCATTGTGTCTCTCAGGTAATTTCAGAGCATTCTGATGTATGGTTTTAAAAGTAAGGCCTTAAAGGAGGCTATTATGACACTTTTTCAGGCTAGTAGAGGCATCTTCTACTCTTTTTCAGGCTACTCTAAAAAGGAATCCTAAGTTATTCCAGCTTCATTCCAAGTCTGGAGGAGACATCACCTATCCATTGTTTTCTCACGTAATTTCAGAGCATTCTGATGTACGGTATTAAAAGTAAGGCCTTAAAACCAAGGCTATATTGACACTTTTTCAGGCTAGTAAAGGCATATTCTTCCCTTTGTAAAGCTACTCTAAAAAGGAATCCTAACGTTTTTCTAGCTTAATTCCAAGTCTGGAGGAGACATCACCTATCCAGTGTGTCTCTCACGTAATTTCAGAGCATTCTGATGTATGGTTTTAAAAGTAAGGCCTTAAAGGAGGCTATTATGACACTTTTTCAGGCTAGTAGAGGCATATTCTCTCTTTTCAGGCTACTCTAAAAAGGAATCCTGACGTTATTCCAGCTTAATTCCAAGTCTGGAGAGACATCACCTATCCATTGTTTCTCTCACGTAATTTCAGAGCATTCTGATGTACGGTATTAAATTAAGGCCTTAAAACCAGGCTATATTGACACTTTTTCAGGCTAGTAAAGGCATATTCTTCCTTTTTAAAGCTACTCTAAAAAGGAATCCTAACGTTATTCCAGCTTAATTCCAAGTCTGGAGGAGACATCACCTATCCATTGTGTCTCTCAGGTAATTTCAGAGCATTCTGATGTATGGTTTTAAAAGTAAGGCCTTAAAGGAGGCTATATGACACTTTTTCAGGCTAGTAGAGGCATCTTCTGCTCTTTTTCAGGCTACTCTAAAAAGGAATCCTGAAGTTATTCCAGCTTAATTCCAAGTCTGGAGGAGACATCACCTATCCATTGTTTCTCTCACGTAATTTCAGAGCATTCTGATGTACGGTATTAAAATTAAGGCCTTAAAACCAAGGCTATATTGACACTTTTTCAGGCTAGTAAAGGCATATTCTTCCCTTTGTAAAGCTACTCTAAAAAGGAATCCTAACGTTTTTCTAGCTTAATTCCAAGTCTGGGGTAGACATCACCTATCCAGTGTGTCTCTCACGTAATTTCAGAGCATTCTGATGTATGGTTTTAAAAGTAAGGCCTTAAAGGAGGCTATTATGACACTTTTTCAGGCTAGTAGAGGCATATTCTACTCTTTTTCAGGCTACTCTAAAAGGAATCCTGACGTTATTCCAGCTTAATTCCAAGTCTGGAGGAGACATCACCTATCCATTGTTTCTCTCACGTAATTTCAGAGCATTCTGATGTACGGTATTAAATTAAGGCCTTAAAACCAAGGCTATATTGACACTTTTTCAGGCTAGTAAAGGCATATCCTTCTCTTTTCAGGCTACTCTAAAAAGGAATCCTAACGTTATTCCAGCTTCATTTCAAGTCTGGAGGAGACATCACCTATCCATTGTGTCTCTCAGGTAATTTCAGAGCATTCTGATGTATGGTTTAAAAGTAAGGCCTTAAAGGAGGCTATTATGACACTTTTTCAGGCTAGTAGAGGCATATTCTCCTCTTTTTCAGGCTACTCTAAAAAGGAATCCTAACGTTATTCCAGCTTCATTCCAAGTCTGGAGGAGACATCAACTATCCATTGTGTTTCTCAGGTAATTTCAGAGCATTCTGATGTATGGTTTTAAAAGTAAGGCCTTAAAGGAGGCTATTTAGACACTTTTTCAGGCTAGTAGAGGCATCTTCTGCTCTTTTTCAGGCTACTCTAAAAATGAATCCTGACGTTATTCCAGCTTAATTCCAAGTCTGGAGGAGACATCACCTATCCATTGTTTCTCTCACGTAATTTCAGAGCATTCTGATGTACGGTATTAATATTAAGGCCTTAAAACCAAGGCTATATTGACACTTTTTCAGGCTAGTAAAGGCATATTCTTCCCTTTGTAAAGCTACTCTAAAAAGGAATGCTAACGTTTTTCTAGCTTAATTCCAAGTCTGGGGTAGACATCACCTATCCAGTGTGTCTCTCACGTAATTTCAGAGCATTCTGATGTATGGTTTTAAAAGTAAGGCCTTAAAGGAGGCTATTATGACACTTTTTCAGGCTAGTAGAGGCATATTCTACTCTTTTTCAGGCTACTCTAAAAAGGAATCCTGGCGTTATTCCAGCTTAATTCCAAGTCTGGAGGAGACATCACCTATCCATTGTTTCTCTCACGTAATTTCAGAGCATTCTGATGTACGGTATTAAAATTAAGGCCTTAAAACCAAGGCTATATTGACACTTTTTCAGGCTAGTAAAGGCATATTCTTCCCTTTGTAAAGCTACTCTAAAAAGGAATGCTAACGTTTTTCTAGCTTAATTCCATGTCTGGGGTAGACATCACCTATCCAGTGTGTCTCTCACGTAATTTCAGAGCATTCTGATGTATGGTTTTAAAAGTAAGGCCTTAAAGGAGGCTATTATGACACTTTTTTCAGGCTAGTAGACGCATCTTCTGCTCTTTTTCAGGCTACTCTAAAAAGGAATCCTGAAGTTATTCCAGCTTAATTCCAAGTCTGGAGGAGACATCACCTATCCATTGTTTCTCTCACGTAATTTCAGAGCATTCTGATGTACGGTATTAAAATTAAGGCCTTAAAACCAAGGCTATATTGACACTTTTTCAGGCTAGTAAAGGCATATTCTTCCTTTTTAAAGCTACTCTAAAAAGGAATCCTAACGTTATTCCAGCTTCATTCCAAGTCTGGAGGAGACATCACCTATCCATTGTGTCTCTCAGGTAATTTCAGAGCATTCTGATGTATGGTTTTAAAAGTAAGGCCTTAAAGGAGGCTATTATGACACTTTTTAAGGCTAGTAGAGGCATCTTCTGCTCTTTTTCAGGCTACTCTAAAAAGGAATCCTGAAGTTATTCCAGCTTAATTCCAAGTCTGGAGGAGACATCACCTATCCATTGTTTCTCTCACGTAATTTCAGAGCATTCTGATGTACGGTATTAAAATTAAGGCCTTAAAACCAAGGCTATATTGACACTTTTTCAGGCTAGTAAAGGCATATTCTTCCCTTTTTAAAGCTACTCTAAAAAGGAATCCTAACGTTATTCCAGCTTCATTCCAAGTCTGGAGGAGACATCACCTATCCATTGTGTCTCTCAGGTAATTTCAGAGCATTCTGATGTATGGTTTTAAAAGTAAGGCCTTAAAGGAGGCTATTATGACACTTTTTAAGGCTAGTAGAGGCATCTTCTGCTCTTTTTCAGGCTACTCTAAAAAGGAATCCTGAAGTTATTCCAGCTTAATTCCAAGTCTGGAGGAGACATCACCTATCCATTGTTTCTCTCACGTAATTTCAGAGCATTCTGATGTACGGTATTAAAATTAAGGCCTTAAAACCAAGGCTATATTGACACTTTTTCAGGCTAGTAAAGGCATATTCTTCCCTTTTTAAAGCTACTCTAAAAAGGAATGCTAACGTTATTCCAGTTTAATCCCAAGTCTGGAGGAGACATCACCTATCCATTGTTTCTCTCACGTAATTTCAGAGCATTCTGATGTACGGTATTAATATTAAGGCCTTAAAACCAAGGCTATATTGACACTTTTTCAGGCTAGTAAAGGCATATTCTTCCCTTTGTAAAGCTACTCTAAAAAGGAATGCTAACGTTTTTCTAGCTTAATTCCAAGTCTGGGGTAGAAATCACCTATCCAGTGTGTCTCTCACGTAATTTCAGAGCATTCTGATGTATGGTTTTAAAAGTAAGGCCTTAAAGGAGGCTATTATGACACTTTTTCAGGCTAGTAGAGGCATATTCTGCTCTTTTTCAGGCTACTCTAAAAATGAATCCTGACGTTATTCCAGCTTAATTCCAAGTCTGGAGGAGACATCACCTATCCAATGTTTCTCTCACGTAATTTCAGAGCATTCTGATGTACGGTATTAATATTAAGGCCTTAAAACCAAGGCTATATAGACACTTTTTCAGGCTAGTAGAGGCATCTTCTGCTCTTTTTCAGGCTACTCTAAAAATGAATCCTGACGTTATTCCAGCTTAATTCCAAGTCTGGAGGAGACATCACCTATCCATTGTTTCTCTCACGTAATTTCAGAGCATTCTGATGTACGGTATTAATATTAAGGCCTTAAAACCAAGGCTATATTGACACTTTTTCAGGCTAGTAAAGGCATATCCTTCTCTTTTTCAGGCTACTATAAAAAGGAATCCTAACGTTATTCCAGCTTCATTCCAAGTCTGGAGGAGACATCAACTATCCATTGTGTTTCTCAGGTAATTTCAGAGCATTCTGATGTATGGTTTTAAAAGTAAGGCCTTAAAGGAGGCTATTATGACACTTTTTCAGGCTAGTAGAGGCATCTTCTGCTCTTTTTCAGGCTACTCTAAAAATGAATCCTGACGTTATTCCAGCTTAATTCCAAGTCTGGAGGAGACATCACCTATCCATTGTTTCTCTCACGTAATTTCAGAGCATTCTGATGTACGGTATTAATTTTAAGGCCTTAAAACCAAGGCTATATTGACACTTTTTCAGGCTAGTAGAGGCATCTTCTGCTCTTTTTCAGGCTACTCTAAAAAGGAATCCTGACGTTATTCCAGCTTAATTCCAAGTCTGGAGGAGACATCACCTATCCATTGTTTCTCTCACGTAATTTCAGAGCATTCTGATGTACGGTATTAATATTAAGGCCTTAAAACCAAGGCTATATTGACACTTTTTCAGGCTAGTAAAGGCATATCCTTCTCTTTTTCAGGCTACTCTAAAAAGGAATCCTAACGTTATTCCAGCTTCATTTCAAGTCTGGAGGAGACATCACCTATCCATTGTGTCTCTCAGGTAATTTCAGAGCATTCTGATGTATGGTTTTAAAAGTAAGGCCTTAAAGGAGGCTATTATGACACTTTTTCAGGCTAGTAGAGGCATATTCTACTCTTTTTCAGGCTACTCTAAAAAGGAATCCTGACATTATTACAGCTTAATTCCAAGTCTGGAGGAGACATCACCTATCCATTGTTTCTCTCACGTAATTTCAGAGCATTCTGATGTATGGTATTAAAATTAAGGCCTTAAAACCAAGGCTATATTGACACTTTTTCAGGCTAGTAAAGGCATATTCTTCCCTTTGTAAAGCTACTCTAAAAAGGAATGCTAACGTTTTTCTAGCTTAATTCCATGTCTGGGGTAGACATCACCTATCCAGTGTGTCTCTCACGTAATTTCAGAGCATTCTGATGTATGGTTTTAAAAGTAAGGCCTTAAAGGAGGCTATTATCACACTTTTTCAGGCTAGTAGAGGCATATTCAACTCTTTTTCAGGCTACTCTAAAAAGGAATCCTGACGTTATTCCAGTTTAATTCCAAGTCTGGAGGAGACATCACCTATCCATTGTTTCTCTCACGTAATTTCAGAGCATTCTGATGTACGGTATTAATATTAAGGCCTTAAAACCAAGGCTATATTGACACTTTTTCATTCTAGTAAAGGCATATTCTTCCCTTTTTAAAGCTACTCTAAAAAGGAATCCTAACGTTATTCCAGCTTCATTCCAAGTCTGGAGGAGACATCACCTATCCATTGTGTCTCTCAGGTAATTTCAGAGCATTCTGATGTATGGTTTTAAAAGTAAGGCCTTAAAGGAGGCTATTTTGACACTTTTTCAGGCTAGTAGAGGCATATTCTACTCTTTTTCAGGCTACTCTAAAAAGGAATCCTGACATTATTACAGCTTAATTCCAAGTGTAGAGGAGACATCACCTACCCATTGTTTCTCTCACGTAATTTCAGAGCATTCTGATGTATGGTATTAAAATTAAGGCCTTAAAACCAAGGCTATATTGACACTTTTTCAGGCTAGTAAAGGCATATTCTTCTCTTTTTCAGGCTACTCTAAAAAGGAATCCTGACGTTATTCCAGTTTTATCCCAAGTCTGGGGTAGACATCACCTATCCAGTGTGTCTCTCAGGTAATTTCAGAGCATTCTGATGTATGGTTTTAAAGGTAAGGCCTTAAAGGAGGCTATTTTGACACTTTTTCAGGCTAGTAGAGGCATATTCTACTCTTTTTCAGGCTACTCTAAAAAGGAATCCTGACATTATTACAGCTTAATTCCAAGTGTAGAGGAGACATCACCTACCCATTGTTTCTCTCACGTAATTTCAGAGCATTCTGATGTATGGTATTAAAATTAAGGCCTTAAAACCAAGGCTATATTGACACTTTTTCAGGCTAGTAAAGGCATATTCTTCTCTTTTTCAGGCTACTCTAAAAAGGAATCCTGACGTTATTCCAGTTTTATCCCAAGTCTGGGGTAGACATCACCTATCCAGTGTGTCTCTCAGGTAATTTCAGAGCATTCTGATGTATGGTTTTAAAAGTAAGGCCTTAAAGGAGGCTATTATGACACTTTTTCAGGCTAGTAGAGGCATCTTCTGCTCTTTTTCAGGCTACTCTAAAAAGGAATCCTGACGTTATTCCAGCTTAATTCCAAGTCTGGAGGAGACATCACCTATCCATTGTTTCTCTCACGTAATTTCAGAGCATTCTGATGTACGGTATTAAAATTAAGGCCTTAAAACCAAGGCTATATTGACACTTTTTCAGGCTAGTAAAGGCATATTCTTCCCTTTGTAAAGCTACTCTAAAAAGAAATGCTAACGTTTTTCTAGCTTAAATTCCAAGTCTGGGGTAGACATCAACTATCCAGTGTGTCTCTCATGTAATTTAAGAGCATTCTGATGTATTGTTTTAAAAGTAAGGCCTTAAAGGAGGCTATTATGACACTTTTTCAGGCTAGTAGAGGCATATTCTACTCTTTTTCAGGCTACTCTAAAAAGGAATCCTGATGTTATTCCAGCTTAATTCCAAGTCTGGAGGAGACATCACCTTTCCATTGTTTCTCTCACGTAATTTCAAAGCATTCTGATGTACGGTATTAATATTAAGGCCTTAAAACCAAGGCTATATTGACACTTTTTCAGGCTAGTAAAGGCATATCCTTCTCTTTTTCAGGCTACTCTAAAAAGGAATCCTAACGTTATTCCAGCTTCATTCCAAGTCTGGATGAGACATCACCTATCCATTGTGTCTCTCAGGTAATTTCAGAGCATTCTGATGTATGGTTTTAAAAGTAAGGCCTTAAAGGAGGCTATTATGACACTTTTTCAGGCTAGTAGAGGCATATTCTACTCTTTTTCAGGCTACTCTAAAAAGGAATCCTGACATTATTACAGCTTAATGCCAAGTCTGGAGGAGACATCACCTATCCATTGTTTCTCTCACGTAATTTCAGAGCATTCTGATGTACGGTATTAATATTAAGGCCTTAAAACCAAGGCTATATTGACACTTTTTCAGGCTAGTAAAGGCATATCCTTCTCTTTTTCAGGCTACTCTACAAAGGAATCCTGACGTTATTCCAGCTTCATACCAAATCTGGAGGAGACATCACCTATCCAGTGTGTCTCTCAGGTAATTTCAGAGCATTCTGATGTACGGTTTTAAAATTAAGGCCTTAAAGGAGGCTATATTGACACTTTTTCAGGCTAGTAAAGGCAAATTCTTCTCTTTTTCAGGCTACTCTAAAAAGGAATCCTGATGTTATTCCAGTTTTATCCCAAGTCTGGGGTAGACATCACCTATCCAGTGTGTCTCTCACGTAATTTCAGAGCATTCTGATGTATGGTTTTAAAAGTAAGGCCTTAAAGGAGGCTATTATGAAACTTTTTCAGGCTAGTAGAGGCATATTCTACTCTTTTTCAGAGACTAGTGTCATAATAGCCTCCTTTAAGGCTTTAAAGGAGGCTATTATGACACTTTTTCAGGCTAGTAGAGGCATCTTCTGCTCTTTTTCAGGCTACTCTAAAAAGGAATCCTGACGTTATTCCAGCTTAATTCCAAGTCTGGAGGAGACATCACCTATCCATTGTTTCTCTCACGTAATTTCAGAGCATTCTTATGTACGGTATTAAAATTAAGGCCTTAAAACCAAGGCTATATTGACACTTTGTCAGGCTAGTAAAGGCATATTCTTCCCTTTGTAAAGCTACTCTAAAAAGGAATGCTAACGTTTTTCTAGCTTAATTCCAAGTCTGGGGTAGACATCACCTATCCAGTGTGTCTCTCACGTAATTTCAGAGCATTCTGATGTATGGTTTTAAAAGCAAGGCCTTAAAGGAGGCTATTATGAAACTTTTTCAGGCTAGTAGAGGCATATTCTACTCTTTTTCAGAGAGTAGTGTCATAATAGCCTCCTTTAAGGCTTTAAAGGAGGCTATTATGACACTTTTTCAGGCTAGTAGAGGCATCTTCTGCTCTTTTTCAGGCTACTCTAAAAAGGAATCCTGACGTTATTCCAGCTTAATTCCAAGTCTGGAGGAGACATCACCTATCCATTGTTTCTCTCACGTAATTTCAGAGCATTCTTATGTACGGTATTAAAATTAAGGCCTTAAAACCAAGGCTATATTGACACTTTTTCAGGCTAGTAAAGGCATATTCTTCCCTTTGTAAAGCTACTCTAAAAAGGAATGCTAACGTTTTTCTAGCTTAATTCCAAGTCTGGGGTAGACATCACTTATCCAGTGTGTCTCTTACGTAATTTCAGAGCATTCTGATGTATGGTTTTAAAAGTAAGGCCTTAAAGGAGGCTATTATGACACTTTTTCAGGCTAGTAGAGGCATATTCTACTCTTTTTCAGGCTACTCTAAAAAGGAATCCTGACGTTATTCCAGCTTAATTCCAAGTCTGCAGGAGACATCACCTATCCATTGTTTCTCTCACGTAATTTCAGAGCATTCTGATGTACGGTATTAATATTAAGGCCTTAAAACCAAGGCTATATTGACACTTTTTCAGGCTAGTAAAGGCATATCCTTCTCTTTTTCAGGCTACTCTACAAAGGAATCCTGACGTTATTCCAGCTTCATACCAAGTCTGGGGTAGACATCACCTATCCAGTGTGTCTCTCACGTAATTTCAGAGCATTCTGATGTATTGTTTTAAAAGTAAGGCCTTAAAGGAGGCTATAATGAAACTTTTTCAGGCTAGTAGAGGCATATTCTACTCTTTTTCAGGCTACTCTAAAAAGGAATGCTAACGTTATTCCAGCTTAATTCCAAGTCTGGGGTAGACATCACCTATCCATTGTGTCTCTCAGGTAATTTCAGAGCATTCTGATGTATGGTTTTAAAAGTAAGGCCTTAAAGGAGGCTATTATTAAACTTTTTCAGGCTAGTAGAGGCATATTCTACTCTTTTTCAGAGAGTAGTGTCATAATAGCCTCCTTTAAGGCCTTAAAGGAGGCTATTATGACACTTTTTCAGGCTAGTAGAGGCATATTCTACTCTTTTTCAGGCTACTCTAAAAAGGAATCCTGACGTTATTCCAGCTTAATTCCAAGTCTGGAGGAGACATCACCTATCCATTGTTTCTCTCACGTAATTTCAGAGCATTCTGATGTACGGTATTACAATTAAGGCCTTAAAACCAAGGCTATATTGACACTTTTTCAGGCTAGTAAAGGCATATTCTTCCCTTTTTAAAGCTACTCTAAAAAGGAATGCGAACGTTATTACAGCTTAATTCCAAGTCTGTGGTAGACATCACCTATCCAGTGTGTCTCTCACGTAATTTCAGAGCATTCTGATGTACGGTTTCAAAATTAAGGCCTTAAAACCAAGGCTATATTGACACTTTTTCAGGCTAGTAAAGGCATATTCTTCCCTTTTTAAAGCTACTCTAAAAAGGAATCCTAACGTTATTCCAGCTTCATTCCAAGTCTGGAGGAGACATCACCTATCCATTGTGTCTCTCAGGTAATTTCAGAGCATTCTGATGTATGGTTTTAAAAGTAAGGCCTTAAAGGAGGCTATTATTGTTGTGGTGGGGCCCGGCTGACCGTGAGTCTGTCCTTTTATTTAATTTTTGTGTTTTTGTGTTTTCTTTCTGCCTTTTGTTCCCGCTTCTCTGCCTGCTGTTTGTTTTTGTTTTTGTTTTTTCCCTCTCCCTCATCTCCAATGCCAGTTGACCGCCCACACCTGCTTCCTTTGTACAATCAACTGGCTCATTCTCCACACCTGCCAGCCTGCTCTCGGTCCCGCCTTCCACACCTGTCTGCCATCATCATCACCACCAGTATATCTACTCCGGCTCTTCACTCCAGTCTTCACCTGATCGTTGTCGCTACTACCTGGGTGAACTCCTAGGACCGACTGCTTTAAGGCTTAGAATCTTGTCTGTTTGCATGTTAACTCCCTGTACTTACCTCTATTGTCTTTTCCATCCTCAGTTCCACTCCGGTCAGCTGGCTCCTGGCTCCCCTCCTGGTCCTCCTCCCTCGGCGCCCCCCTTCATCCATCCTATCTGCTGCAACGCGTCAGTCTCCGACCCCCACTGCCTTCTCCTCAGCCACCTACTCCCCGGACTCGCCCTCCTGCCTCTCCCGTTTCGCCATCCTCCTTCCCTGCCTCCGCTCCGGGCCCCCTCAGGACTCAACCCCGGCATTACCCGCACCATCCATCTGCCCTCACTGGTTCCCTGGCTCCCATCCCCGGGTCTCGCACCTCCGTCCTCCCACTCCCCTTTTCCTCTCTTTCCCCTTAATAAATAACGTTACTTTGAGCTGTGCGTTTGGGTCCGTCCTTCCCCGTAACAGTACGATCAGGTCAGCTATGGACCCAGCCGGCTCTTCCCCAACCCGCAATCCTTCACCTTCCCCGCCCGACTTATCCTTCGCTGTGGCCTCCCAGGGGGCTATGTTCGGCCATCATGCCTCTGCCCTTACGGCTATGGCCGAGGCGCTTCGCTCCCTCACTGAGGAGGTACAGCGGCTAGGCAGGCAGATCACTTCCCCTGATCCCTCAACTCCCGTTTTTGACCCAGCGCCAGTTAGCCCGTCTTCTCCGCCCGTACCCCCTACACGCTCCACCCCGGGTAATTCAGCTCCGTCACCCTCTTTTGAAACTCCGGTCTCTCCACCCGAAAAGTTCTCCGGTGTGCTGGGAACGTGCGAGGGTTTCCTAGTGCAGTGCTCCCTGGTGTTCAGCAGACAGCCAGTAACTTTCCACTCCGACGAGGCCAGGGTGTGTTTTGTGGCTGGGCTGCTCCGTGACCGCGCGCTCTCTTGGTTCACGGCGGTGAGACAGGCGAGGCCCGAGCTCCTTGTCTCATATCCCTCCTTTGAGGAGGAGATGAGGAGGGTGTTTGACCAGCCCGTACAGGGTTTGGAGAAAAGCTCTCGCCTGATGTCTCTCCGTCAGGGAGACCGTAGCGTCACGGAGTACTCCGTTGACTTCCGCATCCTGGCCGCAGGGTCGGGGTGGAACAACAGGGCTCTCCGCAGCTTGTTCCTGGTTGGCCTCAGTGACCGACTGAAGGACCTTTTGGCCACCAGGGACGAGCCGGAGGACCTGGATAGCCTGATCGGTGTAGCCACCGACCTGGATAACCGCCTCCGGGAGAGGGACCGAGAACGCCACCATCGCGGCTCGACCTCTGCCCGGCCTAGTCCGCCACGGTCAAGGGTCTCTGCTCCCTCGCCTTCCCAGCTACGCCCCACCGCTACTCCGGCACGGCCGGTTTCCCCGCCTCCGTCCGAACCCATGCAGCTAGGTAAAGCTCACCTGACCCCAGAGGAACGTGACCGCCGCCGCCGCTCTGGTTTGTGTCTATACTGTGGCCTATCGGGCCACTTCCTCTCCACCTGCCCAGTGCGGCCAAAAGACCAGGCTCGCCAGTAGCGGTGGGTGCTCTGGCGAGCCGTACCACTCCCCCACATCGCTTATTGCTAGACGTTTCCCTGTCCTGGCGCAACGTGTCCGTTCCTCTGGGGGCGCTAGTCGATTCCGGAGCCGACGAGAGCTTCATTGATGTAGAGCTAGCCCGTCAACTCAGCATTCCCCACGTTCCTCTCGATACACCCCTCCGCGCTACCAGCCTCAACGGTCAGAACCTGGCCACCGTCACTCACTGCACCCCCCCACTAGACCTCCTGACCTCCGGCAACCACCACGAGCGTCTCTCACTCCACCTCATCTCCTCCCCCACTACCCCTGTAGTACTCGGACTCCCCTGGCTCAAAACTCACAACCCTAATGTGGACTGGGCGCGGGGGAAGATCAGAAACTGGAGCACCGAATGTCATTCCAGCTGCCTATTAGCCGCCCGAGCCCCCGGTAAGACGTTCGATGCTGACACTCCACCTCCCAAACCCCCGGACCTGTCTCTGGTCCCTGCTGAATACCACGACCTGGCCTTGGTGTTCAGTAGGGACCAGGCCATGCCCTTGCCCCCCCACCGCCCCTATGACTGCTCCATAGCCCTTCTCCCGGACGCTTCCCTGCCCAGTGGCCGTTTGTTCAAACTGTCCGGTCCGGAGAGAGAGGCTATGGAGCAGTACATCAGAGAGTCCCTCGCCGCCGGCATCATCCGCCCTTCCTCATCCGCCCTTCCTCATCCCCCTTGGGCGCCAGTTTCTTCTTTGTAGCCAAGAAGGACAAGACCCTCCGTCCCTGCATCGATTACCGGGGGCTCAACGCCATAACCGTCAGAAACAAGTACCCGTTGCCCCTTATGGATTCTGTACACGAGTCCCTCTCCCGGTCCGCCATCTTTACTAAGCTCGATCTCAGAAACGCCTACCACCTAGTCCGGATCCGGGAGGGGGACGAGTGGAAAACGGCGTTTAACACGCCGTTAGGTCACTACGAGTATTTGGTTATGCCTTTTGGTCTCACTAACGCCCCTGCTGTGTTTCAGGCTCTGGTCAATGATGTGCTCCGTGACTACCTCCAGCGCTTCGTGTTCGTCTACCTGGACGATATTCTGATCTTCTCCCGCGACCCAGCCCAACACACCGAACATGTCCGGTTAGTGATGCAGCGGCTCATGGAAAATCGGTTATACGTCAAAGCAGAGAAATGTGAGTTCAGCGTCCCCTCCGTTCACTTTCTCGGTTTTATCATTGAATGCGGGCGGCTACGTGCCGATCCCGACAAAATCAAAGCTGTAGTGGACTGGCCCGTCCCCACCTCTGTTAAGCAGTTGCAGCGTTTCCTGGGTTTTGCCAATATCTACAGGCGTTTCATTCGCCACTACAGCTCCGTAGCCGCCCCCCTCACTTGCCTCACCTCCCCGTCTGTTTCGTTTGTTTGGTCCCCCGAGGCCGCTGCAGCCTTCGCACGTCTTAAGTCCTTGTTTACCACCGCCCCTGTCCTCTCTAATCCCGACCCCTCCCTCCAGTTCGTGGTGGAGGTGGACGCCTCTAGCTCGGGGGTGGGAGCCACTCTGTCCCAGCGTTCATCCTCTGACCATAAGCTTCACCCCTGTGCCTTTTTTTCCAAACGCCTCTCTCCCACAGAACAGAATTACAGTGTGGGGGACCGGGAGCTCCTGGCCGTCAAGCTGGCATTGGAGGAATGGAGAAACTGGCTGGAGGGTGCCCAGCAGCCTTTCATCATCTGGACTGACCACAAGAACCTCTCCTACCTTCACTCCGCCCAGAGACTCAATTCCCGGCAAGCCAGGTGGGCCCTTTTCTTTGCCCGTTTTGATTTCTCTCTGTCCTATCGTCCCGGACCCAGAAACACCAAACCGGACGCCTTGTCTCGCCTCCACGCCCCCGATGATCCCGAGAGCCCGCCTGACTTCATCCTTCCTCGCTCCTGCCTGGCGGCCTCCCTGGTTTGGGAAGTGGAGTCCACCGTCCGCCGTGCCCAGACCACCGACCCCGACCCTGGTACCGGACCGGCAGACCGACTCTACGTCCCTCCCGGAGCCCGTTCCCAGGTCCTGCAGTGGGCACACGCCTCCCGCTTTAGCTGCCATCCCGGCCGGGCCCGCACGCTGTTCCTGCTCCGCCAACGCTTCTGGTGGGACACAGCGGAGAAGGACTGCCGGGACTTCGTGGCCGCCTGCGAGGTGTGTGCCCGGGCTAAACCATCCCATCAACGGCCCGCCGGTCTACTCCGCCCCCTACCCATCCCCGGTCGGCCTTGGTCCCACATCGCCCTGGACTTCGTCACCAGGTTGCCGAATTCCCAGGGCAACACCGTTATCCTGACAGTGGTGGACCGCTTCTCCAAATCAGTCCACTTCTTACCCCTGCCGAAGCTTCCCACGACGTTGGAGACCGCCAAGATTCTTGTCCTCCACGTCTTCCGGCTCCATGGCATACCCCAAGACATCGTGTCTGACCGGGGACCCCAGTTCACCTCCCAAGCCTGGAAATCCTTCTGTCAAGCCCTGGGTGCTACGGCCAGCCTGTCGTCCGGACACCATCCGCAAACCAACGGGCAGACCGAGCGGGCCAACCAGGACCTGGGAGCAGCCCTCAGGTGTGTGGCGTACCGTGTCCCCTCTTCCTGGAGTGCCCACCTCCCATGGATCGAATACGCCCACAATTCCCTGCCCAGCGCTGCCACTGGGATGTCCCCCTTCAAGTGCGCTCTGGGGTTTCAACCCCCGCTCTTCCCGGCCCTGGAGAAGGAAGTAGCGGTCCCGTCAGTCCAGGCACACCTACGGCGGTGTAGACGCGTATGGAGGGAGGCCAGGGCCGCGCTGCAACGGACGTCATCCCTCAACAGACGCCTGGCCGACCGCCACTGAAGACCAGCCCCTGCCTACCAGCCCGGCCAAAGGGTGTGGCTGTCCTCCCAGGACCTCCCGCTGCAAACAACATCCAAGAAGCTCACGCCAAGGTTCGTGGGTCCCTACACGGTCAAGGCTGTGCTTAACCCCGCTGCTGTGAGGCTCACATTACCGTCCCATCTCAAGGTCCATCCTGTCTTCCACGTCTCCCGGATCAAACCTGTCTCCACCAGCGCGCTCTCCGTCCCAGTGGCAGCTCCACCACCTCCTCGGCTGATCGACGGCCACCCGGCCTACACGGTACGCCGCCTCCTCGACGTGCGACGTAGGGGTCGGGGTTACCGGTACCTGGTGGACTGGGCCGGCTACGGACCGGAGGAACGCTCCTGGATCCCGGGCAGCCAAATCCTGGACCGCACTCTCCTGGATGATTTCTACAGGGCCCACCCTGGCAAGCCCGGTGGTCCGCCTGGGGGCGTCCGTTGAGGAGGGGGTACTGTTGTGGTGGGGCCCGGCTGACCGTGAGTCTGTCCTTTTATTTAATTTTTGTGTTTTTGTTTTTTCTTTCTGCCTTTTGTTCCCGCTTCTCTGCCTGCTGTTTGTTTTTGTTTTTGTTTTTTCCCTCTCCCTCATCTCCAATGCCAGCTGACCGCCCACACCTGCTTCCTGTGTACAATCAACCGGCTCATTCTCCACACCTGCCAGCCTGCTCTCGCTCCCGCCTTCCACACCTGTCTGCCATCATCATCACCACCAGTATATCTACTCCGGCTCTTCACTCCAGTCTTCACCTGATCGTTGTCGCTACTACCTGGGTGAACTCCTAGTACCGACTGCTTTAAGGCTTAGAATCTTGTCTGTTTGCAGGTAACTCCCTGTACTTACCTCTCTTGTCTTTTCCATCCTCAGTTCCACTCCGGTCAGCTGGCTCCTGGCTCCCCTCCTGGTCCTCCTCCCTCGGCGCCCCCCTTCATCCATCCTATCTGCTGCAACGCGTCAGTCTCCGACCCCCACTGCCTTCTCCTCAGCCACCTACTCCCCGGACTCACCCTCCTGCCTCTCCCGTTTCGCCATCCTCCTTCCCTGCCTTCGCTCCCGGCCCCCTCAGGACTCAACCCCGGCATTCCCCGCACCATCCATCTGCCCTCACTGGTTCCCTGGCTCCCATCCCCGGGTCTCGCACCTCCGTCCTCCCACTCCCCTTTTCCTCTCTTTTCCCTTAATAAATAACGTTACTTTGAGCTGTGCGTTTGGGTCCGTCCTTCCCCGTAACATATTATGACACTTTTTCAGGCTAGTAGAGGCATATTCTACTCTTTTTCAGGCTACTCTAAAAAGGAATGCTAACGTTATTCCAGCTTAATTCCAAGTCTGTGGTAGACATCACATATCCAGTGTTTCTCTCACGTAATCACAGAGCATTCCGATGTATGGTTTTAAAATTAAGGCCTTAAAACCAAGGCTATATTGACACTTTTTCAGGCTAGTAAAGACATATTCTTCCCTTTTTAAAGCTACTCTAAAAAGGAATGCTAATGTTATTCCAGCTAAATTCCAAGTCTGGGGTAGACAACACCTATCCAGTGTGTCTCTCACGTAATTTCAGAGCATGCTGATGGACGGTTTTAAAATTAAGGCCTTAAAACCAAGGCTATATTGACACTTTTTCAGGCTAGTAAAGGCATATTCTTCCCTTTTTAAAGCTACTCTAAAAAGGAATCCTAACGTTATTCCAGCTTACTTCCAAGTCTGGAGGAGACATCACCCATCCATTGTGTCTCTCAGGTAATTTCAGAGCATTCTGATGTATGGTTTTAAAAGTAAGGCCTTAAAGGAGGCTATTATGACAATTTTTCAGGCTAGTAGAGGCATATTCTACTCTTTTTCAGAGAGTAGTGTCATAATAGCCTTCTTTAAGGCCTTAAAAGAGGCTATTATGACACTTTTTCAGGCTAGTAGAGGCATATTCTACTCTTTTTCAGGCTACTCTAAAGAGGAATCCTGACGTTATTCCAGTTTAATTCCAAGTCTGGAGGAGACATCACCTATCCATTTTTTCTCTCACATAATTTCAGAGCATTCTGATGTACGGTATTAAAATTAAGGCCTTAAAACCAAGGCTATATTGAGACTTTTTCAGGCTAGTAAAGGCATATTCTTTTCTTTTTCAGGCTACTCTAAAAAGAAATCCTGACGTTATTCCAGTTTAATCCCAAAGTTGGAGGAGTTATCACCTATCCACTGTGTCTCTCAGGTAATTTCAGAGCATTCTGATGTACGATTTTAAAATTAAGGCCTTAAAACCAAGGCTATATTGACACTTTTTCAGGCTAGTAAAGGCATATTCTTCCCTTTTTAAAACTACTCTAAAAAGGAATCCTAACGTTATTCCAGTTTAATCCCAAGTCTGAAGGAGACATCACCTATCCACTGTGTCTCTCAGGTAATTTCAGAGCATTCTGATGTACGGTATTAAAATTAAGGCCTTAAAACCAAGGCTATTTTGGCACTCTTTTAGGCTAGTAAAGGCATATTCTTCCCTTTTTAAAGCTACTCTAAAAAGGAATCCTAACGTTATTCCAGCTTAATTCCAAGTCTGGAGGAGACATCACCTATCCATTGTTTCTCTCACGTAATTTCAGAGCAGTCTGATGTACGGTATTAAAATTAAGGCCTTAAAACCAAGGCTATATTGACAATTTTTCAGGCTAGTAAAGGCATATTCTTCCCTTTGTAAAGCTACTCTAAAAAGGAATGCTAACGTTTTTCTAGCTTAATTCCAAGTCTGGGGTAGACATCACCTATCCAGTGTGTCTCTCACGTAATTTCAGAGCATTCTGATGTATGGTTTTAAAAGTAAGGCCTTAAAGGAGGCTATTATTAAACTTTTTCAGGCTAGAAGAGGCATATTATACTCTTTTTCAGAGAGTAGTGTCATAATAGCCTCCTTTAAGGCCTTAAAGGAGGCTATTAAGACACTTTTTCAGGCTAGTAGAGGCATATTCTTTTCTTTTTCAGGCTACTCTAAAAAGAAATCCTGACGTTATTCCAGTTTAATCCCAAAGTTGGAGGAGTTATCACCTATCCACTGTGTCTCTCAGGTAATTTAAGAGCATTCTGATGTACGGTATTAAAATTAAGGCCTTAAAACCAAGGCTATATTGACACTTTTTCAGGCTAGTAAAGGCATATTCTTCCCTTTTTAAAGCTACTCTAAAAAGGAATCCTAACGTTATTCCAGCTTAATTCCAAGTCTGGGGTAGACATCACCTATCCAGTGTTTCTCTCACGTAATTTCAGAGCATTCTGATGTATGGTTTTAAAATTAAGGCCTTAAAACCAAGGCTATATTGACACTTTTTCAGGCTAGTAAAGGCATATCCTTCTCTTTTTCAGGCTACTCTACAAAGGAATCCTGACGTTATTCCAGCTTCATACCAAGTCTGGAGGAGACATCACCTATCCAGTGTGTCTCTCAGGTAATTTCAGAGTATTCTGATGTACGGTTTTAAAATTAAGGCCTTAAAGGAGGCTATATTGACACTTTTTCAGGCTAGTAAAGGCATATTCTTCTCTTTTTCAGGCTACTCTAAAAAGGAATCCTGACGTTATTCCAGTTTAATCCCAAGTCTGGGGTAGACATCACCTATCCAGTGTGTCTCTCAGGTAATTTCAGAGCATTCTGATGTACGATTTTAAAATTAAGGCCTTAAAACCAAGGCTATATTGACACTTTTTCAGGCTAGTAAAGGCATATTCTTCCCTTTTTAAAGCTACTCTAAAAAGGAATCCTAACGTTATTCCAGTTTAATCCCAAGTCTGAAGGAGACATCACCTATCCACTGTGTCTCTCAGGTAATTTCAGAGCATTCTGATGTACGGTATTAAAATTAAGGCCTTAAAACCAAGGCTATTTTGGCACTCTTTTAGGCTAGTAAAGGCATATTCTTCCCTTTTTAAAGCTACTCTAAAAAGGAATCCTAACGTTATTCCAGCTTAATTCCAAGTCTGGGGTAGACATCACCTATCCAGTGTTTCTCTCACGTAATTTCAGAGCATTCTGATGTACGGTTTTAAAATTGAGGCCTTAAAACCAAGGCTATATTGACACTTTTTCAGGCTAGTAAAGGCATATTCTTCCCTTTTTCAGGTACTCTAAAAAGGAATCCTGACGTTATTCCAGCTTAATTCCAAGTCTGGGGAGACATCACCTATCCAGTGTCTCTCAGGTAATTTCAGAGCATTCTGATGTACGGTTTTAAAATTAAGGCCTTAAAACCAAGGCTATATTGACACTTTTTCAGGCTAGTAAAGGCATATTCTTCTCTTTTTCAGGCTACTCTAAAAAGGAATCCTAACATTATTCCAGCTTAATTCCAAGTCTGGAGTAGACATCACCTATCCAGTGTTCTCTCAGGTAATTTCAGAGCATTCTGATGTACGGTTTTAAAATTAAGGCCTTAAAACCAAGGCTATATTGACACTTTTTCAGGCTAGTAAAGGCATATCCTTCTCTTTTTCAGGCTACTCTAAAAAGGAATCCTGACGTTATTCCAGCTTCATTCCAAGTCTGGAGGAGACATCACCTATCCATTGTGTCTCTCAGTAATTTCAGAGCATTCTGATGTACGGTTTTAAAATTAAGGCCTTAAAACCAAGGCTATATTGACACTTTTTCAGGCTAGTAAAGGCATATTCTTCTCTTTTTCAGGCTACTCTAAAAAGGAATCCTGACGTTATTCCAGTTTATTCCAAGTCTGGGGAGACATCACCTATCCAGTGTGTCTCTCAGGTAATTTCAGAGCATTCTGATGTACGGTTTTAAATTAAGGCCTTAAAACCAAGGCTATATTGACACTTTTTCAGGCTAGTAAAGGCATATTCTTCTCTTTTTCAGGCTACTCTAAAAAGGAATCCTGACGTTATTCAGCTTATTCCAAGTCTGGAGGAGACATCACCTATCCAGTGTGTCTCTCACGTAATTTCAGAGCATTCTGATGTACGGTTTTAAAATAAGGCCTTAAACCAAGGCTATATTGACACTTTTTCAGGCTAGTAAAGGCATATTCTTCTCTTTTTCAGGCTACTCTAAAAAGGAATCCTGACGTTATTCCAGTTTAATCCCAAGTCTGGAGGAGACATCACCTATCCAGTGTGTCTCTCACGTAATTTCAGAGCATTCTGATGTACGGTTTTAAAATTAAGGCCTTAAAACCAAGGCTATATTGACACTTTTTCAGGCTAGTAAAGGCATATTCTTCCCTTTTTCAAGCTACTCTAAAAAGGAATCCTAACGTTATTCCAGCTTAATTCCAAGTCTGGAGGAGACATCACCTATCCAGTGTGTCTCTCACGTAATTTCAGAGCATTCTGATGTACGGTTTTAAAATCAAGGCCTTAAAACCAAGGCTATATTGACACTTTTTCAGGCTAGTAAAGGCATATTCTTTTCTTTTTCAGGCTACTCTAAAAAGGAATCCTGACGTTATTCCAGCTTAATTCCAAGTCTGGGGTAGATATCACCTATCCACTGTGTTTCTCAGGTAATTCCAGAGCATTCTGATGTACGGTATTGAAATTAAGGCCTTAAAACCAAGGCTATATTGACACTTTTTCAGGCTAGTAAAGGCATATCCTTCTCTTTTTCAGGCTACTCTACAAAGGAATCCTAATGTTATTTCAGCTTCATTCCAAGTCTGGAGGAGACATCACCTATCCAGTGTGTCTCTCAGGTAATTTCAGAGCATTCTGATGTACGGTTTTAAAAGTACAGCCTTAAAACCAAGGCTATATTGACACTTTTTCAGGCTAGTAAAGGCATATTCTTCTCTTTTTCAGGCTACTCTAAAAAGGAATCCTGACGTTATTCCAGTTTAATCCCAAGTCTGGAGGAGACATCAACTACCCAGTGTGTCTCTCACGTAATTTCAGAGCATTCTGATGTACGGTTTTAAAATTAAGGCCTTAAAACCAAGGCTATATTGGCCCTTTTTCAGGCTAGTAAAGGCATATTCTTCCCTTTTTCAAGCTACTCTAAAAAGGAATCCTAACGTTATTCCAGCTTACTTCCAAGTCTGGAGGAGACATCACCTGTCCAGTGTGTCTCTCACGTAATTTCAGAGCATTCTGATGCATGGTTTTAAAATCAAGGCCTTAAAACCAAGGCTATATTGACACTTTTTTAGGCTAGTAAAGGCATATTCTTCTCTTTTTCAGGCTACTCTAAAAAGGAATCCTGACGTTATTCCAGCTTAATTCCAAGTCTGGGGTAGATATCACCTATCCAGTAAGTCTCTCACTTAATTTCAGAGCATTTTGATGTACGGTTTTAAAATAAAGGCCTTAAAACCAAGGCTATATTGACACTTTTTCAGGCTAGTAAAGGCATATTCTTCTCTTTTTCAGGCTACTCTAAAAAGGAATCTTGACGTTATTCCAGTTTAATCCCAAGTCTGGAGGAGACATCACCTATCCAGTGTGTCTCTCAGGTAATTTCAGAGCATTCTGATGTACGGTTTTAAAAGTACAGCCTTAAAGGTGGCTATATTGACACTTTTTTAGGCTAGTAAAGAAATATTCTTCTCTTTTTCAGGCTACTCTAAAAAGGAATCCTGACGTTAATCCATTTTCATTCCAAGTCTGGAGGAGACATCACCTATCCAGTGTTGCTCTCACGTAATTTCAGAGCATTCTGATGTATGGTTTTAAAATTAAGGCCTTAAAACCAAGGCTATATTGACACTTTTTCAGGCTAGTAAAGGCATATTCTTCTCTTTTTCAGGCTACTCTAAAAAGGAATCCTGACGTTATTCCAGCTTCATTCCAAGTCTGGAGGAGACATCACCTATCCAGTGTTTCTCTCACGTACTTTCAGAGCATTCTGATGTATGGTTTTAAAATTAAGGCCTTAAAACCAAGGCTATATTGACACTTTTTTAGGCTAGTAAAGGCATATTCTTCTCTTTTTCAGGCTACTCTAAAAAGGAATCCTGACGTTATTCCAGCTTAATTCCAAGTCTGGAGGAGACATCACCTATCCACTGTGTTTCTCAGGTAATTCCAGAGCATTCTGATGTACGGTATTGAAATTAAGGCCTTAAAACCAAGGCTATATTGACACTTTTCAGGCTAGTAAAGGCATATTCTTCTCTTTTTCAGGCTACTCTAAAAAGGAATCCTGACGTTATTCCAGTTTAATCCCAAGTCTGGAGGAGACATCACCTATCCAGTGTGTCTCTCACGTAATTTCAGAGCATTCTGATGTACGGTTTTAAAATTAAGGCCTTAAAACCAAGGCTATATTGACACTTTTTCAGGCTAGTAAAGGCATATTCTTCTCTTTTTCAGGCTACTCTAAAAAGGAATCCTGACGTTATTCCAGCTTAATCCCAAGTCTGGAGGAGACATCACCTATCCAGTGTGTCTCTCAGGTAATTTCAGAGCATTCTGATGTACGGTTTTAAAATAAGCCTTAAAACCAAGGCTATATTGACACTTTTTTAGGCTAGTAAAGAAATATTCTTCTCTTTTTCAGGCTACTCTAAAAAGGAATCCTGACGTTAATCCATTTTCATTCCAAGTCTGGAGGAGACATCACCTATCCAGTGTTGCTCTCACGTAATTTCAGAGCATTCTGATGTATGGTTTTAAAATTAAGGCCTTAAAACCAAGGCTATATTGACACTTTTTCAGGCTAGTAAAGGCATATTCTTCTCTTTTTCAGGCTACTCTAAAAACGAATCCTGACGTTATTCCAGCTTCGTTCCAAGTCTGGAGGAGACATCACCTATCCAGTGTTTCTCTCACGTACTTTCAGAGCATTCTGATGTATGGTTTTAAAATTAAGGCCTTAAAACCAAGGCTATATTGACACTTTTTTAGGCTAGTAAAGGCATATTCTTCTCTTTTTCAGGCTACTCTAAAAAGGAATCCTGACGTTATTCCAGCTTAATTCCAAGTCTGGGGTAGATATCACCTATCCAGTAAGTCTCTCACGTAATTTCAGAGCATTTTGATGTACGGTTTTAAAATTAAGGCCTTAAAACCAAGGCTATATTGACACTTTTTCAGGCTAGTAAAGGCATATTCTTCTCTTTTTCAGGCTACTCTAAAAAGGAATCCTGACGTTATTCCAGTTTAATCCCAAATCTAGAGGAGACATCACCTATCCAGTGTGTCTCTCACATAATTTCAGAGCATTCTGATGTATGGTTTTAAAAGTACAGTCTTAAAGGTGGCTATATTGACACTTTTTTAGGCTAGTAAAGAAATATTCTTCTCTTTTTCAGGCTACTCTAAAAAGGAATCCTGACGTTAATCCATTTTCATTCCAAGTCTGGAGGAGACATCACCTATCCAGTGTTGCTCTCACGTAATTTCAGAGCATTCTGATGTACGGTTTTAAAATTAAGGCCTTAAAACCAAGGCTACCTTGGCACTTTTTTAGGCTAGTAAAGGCATATTCTTCTCTTTTTAAGGCTACTCTAAAAAGGAATCCTGACGTTATTCTATCTTAATTCCAAATCTGGAGGAGACAACACCTATCCAGTGTGTCTCTCAGGTAATTTCAGAGCATTCTGATGTACGGTTTTAAAATTAAGGCCTTAAAGGAGGCTATATTGACAATTTTTCAGGCTAGTAAAGGCATATTCTTCTCTTTTTCAGGCTACTCTAAAAACGAATCCTGACGTTATTCCAGGTTCATTCCAAGTCTGGAGGAGACATCACCTATCCAGTGTTGCTCTCACGTAATTTCAGAGCATTCTGATGTATGGTTTTAAAATTAAGGCCTTAAAACCAAGGCTATATTGACACTTTTTCAGGCTAGTAAAGGCATATTCTTCTCTTTTTCAGGCTACTCTAAAAAGGAATCCTGACGTTATTCCAGTTTAATCCCAAGTCTGGAGGAGACATCACCTATCCAGTGTGTCTCTCAGGTAATTTCAGAGCATTCTGATGTACGGTTTTAAAATTAAGGCCTTAAAACCAAGGCTACCTTGGCACTTTTTTAGGCTAGTAAAGGCATATTCTTCTCTTTTTCAGGCTACTCTAAAAAGGAATCCTGACGTTATTCCAGCTTAATCCCAAGTCTGGAGGAGACATCACCTATCCAGTGTGTCTCTCACGTAATTTCAGAGCATTCTGATGTACGGTTTTAAAATTAAGGCCTTAAAACCAAGGCTATATTGACACTTTTTCAGGCTAGTAAAGGCATATTCTTCTCTTTTTCAGGCTACTCTAAAAAGGAATCCTGACGTTATTCCAGCTTCATTCCAAGTCTGGAGGAGACATCACCTATCCAGTGTGCTCTCACGTAATTTCAGAGCATTCTGATGTACGGTTTTAAAATTAAGGCCTTAAAACCAAGGCTATATTGACACTTTTTCAGGCTAGTAAAGGCATATTCTTCTCTTTTTCAGGCTACTCTAAAAAGGAATCCTGACGTTATTCCAGCTTAATTCCAAGTCTGGAGGAGACATCACCTATCCAGTGTGTCTCTCAGGTAATTTCAGAGCATTCTGATGTACGGTTTTAAAATTAAGGCCTTAAAACCAGGCTATATTGACACTTTTTCAGGCTAGTAAAGGCATATTCTTCTCTTTTTCAGGCTACTCTAAAAGGAATCCTGACGTTATTCCAGCTTCATTCCAAGTCTGGAGGAGACATCACCTATCCAGTGTGTCTCTCACGTAATTTCAGAGCATTCTGATGTACGGTTTTAAAATTAAGGCCTTAAAACCAAGGCTATATTGACACTTTTTCAGGCTAGTAAAGGCATATTCTTCTCTTTTTCAGGCTACTCTAAAAAGGAATCCTGACGTTATTCCAGCTTAATTCCAAGTCTGGAGGAGACATCACCTATCCAGTGTGTCTCTCAGTAATTTCAGAGCATTCTGATGTACGGTTTTAAAATTAAGGCCTTAAAACCAAGGCTATATTGACACTTTTTCAGGCTAGTAAAGGCATATTCTTCCCTTTTTCAGGCTACTCTAAAAAGGAATCCTGACGTTATTCCAGCTTAATTCCAAGTCTGGAGGAGACATCACCTATCCAGTGTGTCTCTCACGTAATTTCAGAGCATTCTGATGTACGGTTTTAAAATTAAGGCCTTAAAACCAAGGCTATATTGACACTTTTTCAGGCTAGTAAAGGCATATTCTTCTCTTTTTCAGGCTACTCTAAAAAGGAATCCTGACGTTATTCCAGCTTAATTCCAAGTCTGGGGTAGACATCACCTATCCAGTGTGTCTCTCACGTAATTTCAGATCATTCTGATGTACGGTTTTAAAATTAAGACCTTAAAACCAAGGCTATATTGAGACTTTTTCAGGCTAGTAAAGGCATATTCTTCTCTTTTTAAGGCTACTCTAAAAAGGAATCCTGACGTTATTCCAGTTTAATCCCAAGTCTGGAGGAGACATCACCTACCCAGTGTGTCTCAGGTAATTTCAGAGTATTCTGATGTATGATTTTAAAATTAAGGCCTTAAAACCAAGGCTATATTGACACTTTTTTAGGCTAGTAAAGGCATATTCTTCTCTTTTTCAGGCTACTCTAAAAAGGAATCCTGACGTTATTCCAGCTTCATTCCAAGTTTGGAGGAGACATCACCTATCCAGTGTTGCTCTCACGTAATTTCAGAGCATTCTGATGTACGGTTTTAAAATTAAGGCCTTAAAACCAAGGCTATATTGACACTTTTTCAGGCTAGTAAAGGCATATTCTTCTCTTTTTCAGGCTACTCTAAAAAGGAATCTTGACGTTATTCCAGTTTAATCCCAAGTCTGGAGGAGACATCACCTATCCAGTGTGTCTCTCAGGTAATTTCAGAGCATTCTGATGTACGGTTTTAAAATAAGGCCTTAAAAGGTGGCTATATTGACACTTTTTCAGGCTAGTAAAGAAATATTCTTCTCTTTTTCAGGCTACTCTAAAAAGGAATCCTGACGTTATTCCATTTTAATTCCAAGTCTGGAGGAGACATCACCTATCCAGTGTTGCTCTCACGTAATTTCAGAGCATTCTGATGTACGGTTTTAAAATTAAGGCCTTAAAACCAAGGCTATATTGACACTTTTTCAGGCTAGTAAAGGCATATTCTTCTCTTTTTCAGGCTACTCTAAAAAGGAATCCTGACGTTATTCCAGCTTCATTCCAAGTCTGGAGGAGACATCACCTATCCAGTGTGTCTCTCACGTAATTTCAGAGCATTCTGATGTACGGTTTTAAAATTAAGGCCTTAAAACCAAGGCTATATTGACACTTTTTCAGGCTAGTAAAGGCATATTCTTCTCTTTTTCAGGCTACTCTAAAAAGGAATCCTGACGTTATTCCAGCTTAATTCCAAGTCTGGGGTAGATATCACCTATCCACTGTGTTTCTCAGGTAATTCCAGAGCATTCTGATGTACGGTATTGAAATTAAGGCCTTAAAACCAAGGCTATATTGACACTTTTTCAGGCTAGTAAAGGCATATTCTTCTCTTTTTCAGGCTACTCTAAAAAGGAATCCTGACGTTATTCCAGCTTCATTCCAAGTCTGGAGGAGACATCACCTATCCAGTGTGTCTCTCAGGTAATTTCAGAGCATTCTGATGTACGGTTTTAAAATTAAGGCCTTAAAACCAAGGCTATATTGACACTTTTTCAGGCTAGTAAAGGCATATTCTTCTCTTTTTCAGGCTACTCTAAAAAGGAATCCTGACGTTATTCCAGCTTACTCCCAAGTCTGGAGGAGACATCACCTATCCAGTGTGTCTCTCACGTAATTTCAGAGCATTCTGATGTATGGTTTTAAAATTAAGGCCTTAAAACCAAGGCTATATTGACACTTTTTAGGCTAGTAAAGGCATATTCTTCTCTTTTTCAGGCTACTCTAAAAAGGAATCCTGACGTTATTCCAGCTTAATTCCAAGTCTGGGGAGACATCACCTATCCAGTGTGTCTCTCACGTAATTTCAGAGCATTCTGATGTACGGTTTTAAAATTAAGGCCTTAAAACCAAGGCTATATTGACACTTTTTCAGGCTAGTAAAGGCATATTCTTCTCTTTTTCAGGCTACTCTAAAAAGGAATCCTGACGTTATTCCAGTTTATCCCAAGTCTGGAGGAGACATCACCTATCCAGTGTGTCTCTCAGGTAATTTCAGAGCATTCTGATGTACGGTTTTAAAATTAAGGCCTTAAAACCAAGGCTATATTGACACTTTTTAGGCTAGTAAAGGCATATTCTTCTCTTTTTCAGGCTACTCTAAAAAGGAATCCTGACGTTATTCCAGTTTCATTCCAAGTCTGGAGGAGACATCACCTATCCAGTGTGTCTCTCACGTAATTTCAGAGCATTCTGATGTACGGTTTTAAAATTAAGGCCTTAAAACCAAGGCTATATTGACACTTTTTCAGGCTAGTAAAGGCATATTCTTCTCTTTTTCAGGCTACTCTAAAAAGGAATCCTGACGTTATTCCAGCTTATCCCAAGTCTGGAGGAGACATCACCTATCCAGTGTGTCTCTCACGTAATTTCAGAGCATTCTGATGTACGGTTTTAAATTAAGGCCTTAAAACCAAGGCTATATTGACACTTTTTTAGGCTAGTAAAGGCATATTCTTCTCTTTTTCAGGCTACTCTAAAAAGGAATCCTGACGTTATTCCAGCTTCATTCCAAGTCTGGAGTAGACATCACCTATCCAGTGTGCTCTCACGTAATTTCAGAGCATTCTGATGTACGGTTTTAAATTAAGGCCTTAAAACCAAGGCTATATTGACACTTTTTCAGGCTAGTAAAGGCATATTCTTCTCTTTTTCAGGCTACTCTAAAAAGGAATCCTGACGTTATTCCAGTTCATTCCAAGTCTGGAGGAGACATCACCTATCCAGTGTGTCTCTCACGTAATTTCAGAGCATTCTGATGTACGGTTTTAAAATTAAGGCCTTAAAACCAAGGCTATATTGACACTTTTTCAGGCTAGTAAAGGCATATTCTTCTCTTTTTCAGGCTACTCTAAAAAGGAATCCTGACGTTATTCCAGTTTAATCCAAGTCTGGAGGAGACATCACCTATCCAGTGTGTCTCTCAGGTAATTTCAGAGCATTCTGATGTACGGTTTTAAAATTAAGGCCTTAAAACCAAGGCTATATTGACACTTTTCAGGCTAGTAAAGGCATATTCTTCTCTTTTTCAGGCTACTCTAAAAAGGAATCCTGACGTTATTCCAGTTTAATCCAAGTCTGGAGGAGACATCACCTATCCAGTGTGTCTCTCACGTAATTTCAGAGCATTCTGATGTATGGTTTTAAAATTAAGGCCTTAAAACCAAGGCTATATTGACACTTTTTCAGGCTAGTAAAGGCATATTCTCTTTTTCAGGCTACTCTAAAAAGGAATCCTGACGTTATTCCAGCTTCATTCCAAGTCTGGAGGAGACATCACCTATCCAGTGTGTCTCTCACGTAATTTCAGAGCATTCTGATGTACGGTTTTAAAATTAAGGCCTTAAAACCAAGGCTATTGACACTTTTCAGGCTAGTAAAGGCATATTTCTCTTTTTCAGGCTACTCTAAAAAGGAATCCTGACGTTATTCCAGTTTAATCCCAAGTCTGGAGGAGACATCACCTATCCAGTGTGTCTCTCACGTAATTTCAGAGCATTCTGATGTACGGTTTTAAAATTAAGGCCTTAAAACCAAGGCTATATTGACACTTTTTCAGGCTAGTAAAGGCATATTCTTCTCTTTTTCAGGCTACTCTAAAAAGGAATCCTGACGTTATTCCAGTTTAATTCCAAGTCTGGAGGAGACATCACCTATCCAGTGTGTCTCTCACGTAATTTCAGAGCATTCTGATGTATGGTTTTAAAATTAAGGCCTTAAAACCAAGGCTATATTGACACTTTTTCAGGCTAGTAAAGGCATATTCTTCTCTTTTTCAGGCTACTCTAAAAGGAATCCTGACGTTATTCCAGCTTAATTCCAAGTCTGGGGAGACATCACCTATCCAGTGTGTCTCTCACGTAATTTCAGAGCATTCTGATGTATACGGTTTTAAAATTAAGGCCTTAAAACCAAGGCTATATTGACACTTTTTCAGGCTAGTAAAGGCATATTCTTCTCTTTTTCAGGCTACTCTAAAAAGGAATCCTGACGTTATTCCAGCTTCATTCCAAGTCTGGAGGAGACATCACCTATCCAGTGTGTCTCTCACGTAATTTCAGAGCATTCTGATGTACGGTTTTAAAATTAAGGCCTTAAAACCAAGGCTATATTGACACTTTTTCAGGCTAGTAAAGGCATATTCTTCTCTTTTTCAGGCTACTCTAAAAAGGAATCCTGACGTTATTCCAGCTTCATTCCAAGTCTGGAGGAGACATCACCTATCCAGTGTGTCTCTCACGTAATTTCAGAGCATTCTGATGTACGGTTTTAAAATTAAGGCCTTAAAACCAAGGCTATATTGACACTTTTTCAGGCTAGTAAAGGCATATTCTTCTCTTTTTCAGGCTACTCTAAAAAGGAATCCTGACGTTATTCCAGTTTAATCTCAAGTCTGGAGGAGACATCACCTATCCACTGTGTCTCTCAGGTAATTTCAGAGCATTCTGATGTACGGTTTTAAAATTAAGGCCTTAAAACCAAGGCTATATTGACACTTTTTCAGGCTAGTAAAGGCATATTCTTCTCTTTTTCAGGCTACTCTAAAAAGGAATCCTGACGTTATTCCAGCTTAATTCCAAGTCTGGAGGAGACATCACCTATCCAGTGTGCTCTCACGTAATTTCAGAGCATTCTGATGTACGGTTTTAAAATTAAGGCCTTAAAACCAAGGCTATATTGACACTTTTTCAGGCTAGTAAAGGCATATTCTTCTCTTTTTCAGGCTACTCTAAAAAGGAATCCTGACGTTATTCCAGCTTAATTCCAAGTCTGGAGGAGACATCACCTATCCAGTGTGTCTCTCACGTAATTTCAGAGCATTCTGATGTACGGTTTTAAAATTAAGGCCTTAAAACAAGGCTATATTGACACTTTTTCAGGCTAGTAAAGGCATATTCTTCTCTTTTTCAGGCTACTCTAAAAAGGAATCCTGACGTTATTCCAGCTTAATTCCAAGTCTGGGGAGACATCACCTATCCAGTGTGTCTCTCACGTAATTTCAGAGCATTCTGATGTACGGTTTTAAAATTAAGGCCTTAAAACCAAGGCTATATTGACACTTTTTCAGGCTAGTAAAGGCATATTCTTCTCTTTTTCAGGCTACTCTAAAAAGGAATCCTGACGTTATTCCAGTTTAATCCAAGTCTGGAGGAGACATCACCTATCCAGTGTGTCTCTCACGTAATTTCAGAGCATTCTGATGTATGGTTTTAAAATTAAGGCCTTAAAACCAAGGCTATATTGACACTTTTTCAGGCTAGTAAAGGCATATTCTTCTCTTTTTCAGGCTACTCTAAAAAGGAATCCTGACGTTATTCCAGCTTATTCCAAGTCTGGAGGAGACATCACCTATCCAGTGTGTCTCTCACGTAATTTCAGAGCATTCTGATGTATGGTTTTAAAATTAAGGCCTTAAAACCAAGGCTATATTGACACTTTTTCAGGCTAGTAAAGGCATATTCTTCTCTTTTTCAGGCTACTCTAAAAAGGAATCCTGACGTTATTCCAGCTTAATTCCAAGTCTGGAGGAGACATCACCTATCCAGTGTGTCTCTCACGTAATTTCAGAGCATTCTGATGTATGGTTTTAAAATTAAGGCCTTAAAACCAAGGCTATATGACACTTTTTCAGGCTAGTAAAGGCATATTCTTCTCTTTTTCAGGCTACTCTAAAAAGGAATCCTGACGTTATTCCAGCTTAATTCCAAGTCTGGAGGAGACATCACCTATCCAGTGTGTCTCTCACGTAATTTCAGAGCATTCTGATGTACGGTTTTAAAATTAAGGCCTTAAAACCAAGGCTATATTGACACTTTTTTAGGCTAGTAAAGGCATATTCTTCTCTTTTTCAGGCTACTCTAAAAAGGAATCCTGACGTTATTCCAGCTTCATCCAAGTCTGGAGGAGACATCACCTATCCAGTGTGTCTCTCACGTAATTTCAGAGCATTCTGATGTACGGTTTTAAAATTAAGGCCTTAAAACCAAGGCTATATTGACACTTTTTCAGGCTAGTAAAGGCATATTCTTCTCTTTTTCAGGCTACTCTAAAAAGGAATCCTGACGTTATTCCAATTCATTCCAAGTCTGGAGGAGACATCACCTTAAATGTAAGGGCTTAAAAGTAAAGCTATATTGACTTTTTCAGGCTAGTAAAGGCATGTTTAACTCTTTCAGGCATCTCTAAAAAGGAATCCTACGTTAAGCAGCTTATCCAGTCTAGGGAGACACTACATATATGGGTCTCTCAGGTAATTTCAGAGCATTCTGATGTAGGTATTAAAATAAGGCCTAAAACCAAGGCTATATTACAACTATAAATTTTTCAGGTAGTAAAGGCATATTTTCTCTTTTTCAGGCTACTCTAAAAAGGAATCCTGACGTTATTCCAGCTTCATTCCAAGTCTGGGGAGACATCACCTATCCAGTGTTTCTCTCAGGAATTTCAGAGCATTCTGATGTACGGTTTAAAATTAAGGCCTTAAACCAAGGCTATATTGACACTTTTTAGGCTAGTAAAGGCATATTCTTCTCTTTTTCAGGCTACTCTAAAAAGGAATCCTGACGTTATTCCAGCTTCTTCCAAGTCTGGAGGAGACATCACCTATCCAGTGTGTCTCTCACGTAATTTCAGAGCATTCTGATGTATGGTTTTAAAATTAAGGCCTTAAAACCAAGGCTATATTGACACTTTTTGGCTAGTAAAGGCATATTCTTCTCTTTTTCAGGCTACTCTAAAAAGGAATCCTGACGTTATTCCAGCTTAATTCCAAGTCTGGGGTAGACATCACCTATCCAGTGTGTCTCTCACGTAATTTCAGAGCATTCTGATGTATGGTTTTAAAAGTAAGGCCTTAAAACCAAGGCTATATTGACACTTTTTCAGGCTAGTAAAGGCATATTCTTCTCTTTTTCAGGCTACTCTAAAAAGGAATCCTGACGTTATTCCAGCTTAATTCCAAGTCTGGGGTAGACATCACCTATCCAGTGTGTCTCTCACGTAATTTCAGATCATTCTGATGTACGGTTTTAAAATTAAGGCCTTAAAGGAGGCTATTTTGACAATTTTTCAGGCTAGTAAAGGCATATTCTTCTCTTTTTCAGGCAACTCTAAAAACGAATCCTGACGTTATTCCAGTTTAATCCCAAATCTGGAAGAGACATCACCTATCCACTGTGTCTCTCAGCTAATTTCAGAGCCTTCTGATGTACGGTTTTAAAAGTACAGCCTTAAAGGAGGCTATATTGACACTTTTTTAGGCTAGTAAAGGCATATTCTTCTCTTTTTCAGGCTACTCTAAAAAGGAATCCTGACGTTATTCCAGTTTAATCCCAAATCTGGAGGAGACATCACCTATCCAGTGTGTCTCTCACGTAATTTCAGAGCATTCTGATGTACGGTTTTAAAATTAAGGCCTTAAAACCAAGGCTATATTGACACTTTTTCAGGCTAGTAAAGGCATATTCTTCTCTTTTCAGGCTACTCTAAAAAGGAATCCTGACGTTATTCCAGTTTAATCCAAGTCTGGAGGAGACATCACCTATCCAGTGTGTCTCTCACGTAATTTCAGAGCATTCTGATGTACGGTTTAAAATTAAGGCCTTAAACCAAGGCTATATTGACACTTTTTTAGGCTAGTAAAGGCATATTCTTCTCTTTTTCAGGCTACTCTAAAAAGGAATCCTGACGTTATTCCAGCTTAATTCCAAGTCTGGAGGAGACATCACCTATCCAGTGTGTCTCTCACGTAATTTCAGAGCATTCTGATGTACGGTTTTAAAATTAAGGCCTTAAAACCAAGGCTATATTGACACTTTTTCAGGCTAGTAAAGGCATATTCTTCTCTTTTTCAGGCTACTCTAAAAAGGAATCCTGACGTTATTCCAGTTTAATCCCAAGTCTGGAGGAGACATCACCTATCCACTGTGTCTCTCAGGTAATTTCAGAGCATTCTGATGTACGGTTTTAAATTAAGGCCTTAAACCAAGGCTATATTGACACTTTTTAGGCTAGTAAAGGCATATCTTCTCTTTTTCAGGCTACTCTAAAAAGGAATCCTGACGTTATTCCAGCTTAATTCCAAGTCTGGAGTAGACATCACCTATCCAGTGTGCTCTCACGTAATTTCAGAGCATTCTGATGTACGGTTTAAAATAAGGCCTTAAAAACAAGGCTATATTGACACTTTTTCAGGCTAGTAAAGGCATATTCTTCTCTTTTTCAGGCTACTCTAAAAAGGAATCCTGACGTTATTCCAGCTTAATCCAAGTCTGGAGGAGACATCACCTATCCAGTGTGTCTCTCACGTAATTTCAGAGCATTGTGATGTATGGTTTTAAAAGCAAGGCCTTAAAACCAAGGCTATATTGACACTTTTTCAGGCTAGTAAAGGCATATTCTTCTCTTTTTCAGGCTACTCTAAAAAGGAATCCTGACGTTATTCCAGCTTAATTCCAAGTCTGGGGTAGACATCACCTATCCAGTGTGTCTCTCACGTAATTTCAGATCATTCTGATGTACGGTTTTAAAATTAAGACCTTAAAACCAAGGCTATATTGAGACTTTTTCAGGCTAGTAAAGGCATATTCTTCTCTTTTTAAGGCTACTCTAAAAAGGAATCCTGACGTTATTCCAGTTTAATCCCAAGTCTGGAGGAGACATCACCTACCCAGTGTGTCTCAGGTAATTTCAGAGCATTCTGATGTATGGTTTTAAAATTAAGGCCTTAAAACCAAGGCTAATTGACACTTTTTAGGCTAGTAAAGGCATATTCTTCTCTTTTTCAGGCTACTCTAAAAAGGAATCCTGACGTTATTCCAGCTTAATTCCAAGTCTGGAGGAGACATCACCTATCCAGTGTGTCTCTCACGTAATTCAGAGCATTCTGATGTACGGTTTAAAATTAAGGCCTTAAAACCAAGGCTATATTGACACTTTTCAGGCTAGTAAAGGCAATTCTTCTCTTTTTCAGGCTACTCTAAAAAGGAATCCTGACGTTATTCCAGTTTAATCCCAAGTCTGGGGAGACATCACCTCCAGTGTGTCTCTCAGTAATTTCAGAGCATTCTGATGTACGGTTTTAAAAGTAAGCCTTAAAAGGAGGCTATATTGACACTTTTTTAGGCTAGTAAAGGCATATTCTTCTCTTTTCAGGCTACTCTAAAAAGGAATCCTGACGTTATTCCATTTCATTCCAAGTCTGGAGAGACATCACCTATCCAGTTGCTCTCACGTAATTTCAGAGCATTCTGATGTACGGTTTTAAAATTAAGGCCTAAAACCAAGGCTATATTGACACTTTTTCAGGCTAGTAAAGGCATATTCTTCTCTTTTTCAGGCTACTCTAAAAAGGAATCCTGACGTTATTCCAACTTAATTCCAAGTCTGGAGGAGACATCACCTATCCAGTGTGTCTCTCACGTAATTTCAGAGCATTGTGATGTATGGTTTTAAAAGCAAGGCCTTAAAACCAAGGCTATATTGACACTTTTTCAGGCTAGTAAAGGCATATTCTTCTCTTTTTCAGGCTACTCTAAAAAGGAATCCTGACGTTATTCCAGCTTAATTCAAGTCTGGGTAGACATCACCTATCCAGTGTGTCTCTCACGTAATTTCAGAGCATTCTGATGTACGGTTTTAAAATTAAGGCCTTAAAACCAAGGCTATATTGACACTTTTTCAGGCTAGTAAAGGCATATTCTCTCTTTTCAGGCTACTCTAAAAAGGAATCCTGACGTTATTCCAGTTTAATTCCAAGTCTGGAGGAGACATCACCTATCCAGTGTGTCTCAGTAATTTCAGAGCATTCTGATGTATGGTTTTAAAATTAAGGCCTTAAAACCAAGGCTAATTGACACTTTTTTAGGCTAGTAAAGGCATATTCTTCTCTTTTTCAGGCTACTCTAAAAAGGAATCCTGACGTTATTCCAGCTTCATTCCAAGTCTGGAGGAGACATCACCTATCCTGTGTTTCTCAGGTAATTTCAGAGCATTCTGATGTACGGTTTGAAATTAAGGCCTTAAAACCAAGGATATTGACACTTTCAGGCTAGTAAAGGCAATTCTTCTCTTTTTCAGGCTACTCTAAAAAGGAATCCTGACGTTATTCCAGTTTAATCCAAATCTGGAGGAGACATCACCTATCCAGTGTGTGTCTCTCACGTAATTTCAGAGCATTCTGATGTATGGTTTTAAATTAAGGCCTTAAAACCAAGGCTATATTGACACTTTTTCAGGCTAGTAAAGGCATATTCTTCCTTTTAAAGCTACTCTAAAAAGGAATCCTGACGTTATTCCAGCTTAATTCCAAGTCTGGAGGAGACATCACCTATCCAGTGTGTCTCTCACGTAATTTCAGAGCATTCTGATGTACGGTTTAAAATTAAGGCCTTAAAACCAAGGCTATATTGACACTTTTTCAGGCTAGTAAAGGCATATTCTTCTCTTTTTCAGGCTACTCTAAAAAGGAATCCTGACGTTATTCCAGCTTCATTCCAAGTCTGGAGGAGACATCACCTTTAAATGTAGAGGGCTTAAAAGTAAAGCTATATGACGTTTATCAGGCTGTTAAAGGCATGTTTAACTCTCCTTTCAGGCATCTCTAAAATGTAATCCTACTGTTAAGGCAGGTTTGTTCAGACTATGGGTTAGACACTACTATCCAGTGGGTCTCTCAGTAATTAGGAGCATTCTGATGTAGGTTTTAAAATCAAAGCCTAGAAAAGTAATAAATATTAACTATAAATCTTTTAGGTAGTAAAGGCATTTTTTTTTCAGGCTACTCTAAAAAGGAATCCTGACGTTATGCCAGCTTCATTCCGAGTCTGATGGGGACATCACCTATCCAGTGTTTCTCTCAGGATATTTCAGAGCATTCTGATGTACGGTTTTAAAATTAAGGCCTTAAATGAGGCTATATTGACACTTTTTTAGGCTGGTAAAGGCATATTCTTCTCTTTTTCAGGCTACTCTAAAAAGGAATCCTGACGTTATTCCAGCTTCCTTCCAAGTCTGGAGGAGACATCACCTATCCAGTGTGTCTCTCAGGTAATTTCAGAGCATTCTAATGTACGGTTTTAAAATTAAGGCCTTAAAACCAAGGCTACCTTGGCACTTTTTTTGGCCAGTAAAGACGTATTCTTCTCTTTTTCAGGCTACTCTAAAAAGGAATCCTGACGTTATTCCAGCTTAATTCCAAGTCTGGGGTAGACATCACCTATCCAGTGTGTCTCTCACGTAATTTCAGAGCATTCTGATGTATGGTTTTAAAAGCAAGGCCTTAAAACCAAGGCTATATTGACACTTTTTCAGGCTAGTAAAGGCATATTCTTCTCTTTTTCAGGCTACTCTAAAAAGGAATCCTGACGTTATTCCAGCTTAATTCCAAGTCTGGGGTAGACATCACCTATCCAGTGTGTCTCTCACGTAATTTCAGAGCATTCTGATGTACGGTTTTAAAATTAAGGCCTTAAACCAAGGCTATATTGACACTTTTTCAGGCTAGTAAAGGCATATTCTTCTCTTTTCAGGCTACTCTAAAAAGGAATCCTGACGTTATTCCAGTTTAATTCCAAGTCTGGAGAGACATCACCTATCCAGTGTGTCTCTCAGTAATTTCAGAGCATTCTGATGTACGGTTTTAAAAGTAAGGCCTTAAACCAAGGCTATATTGACACTTTTTAGGCTAGTAAAGGCATATTCTTCTCTTTTTCAGGCTACTCTAAAAAGGAATCCTGACGTTATTCCAGTTTAATCCAAGTCTGGAGGAGACATCACTATCCAGTGTGTCTCTCACGTAATTTCAGAGCATTCTGATGTACGGTTTTAAAATTAAGGCCTTAAAACAAGGCTATATTGACACTTTTTCAGGCTAGTAAAGGCATATTCTTCTCTTTTCAGGCTACTCTAAAAAGGAATCCTGACGTTATTCCAGTAATCCAAGTCTGGAGGAGACATCACCTATCCAGTGTGTCTCTCAGTAATTTCAGAGCATTCTGATGTACGGTTTTAAAATTAAGGCCTAAAACCAAGGCTATATTGACACTTTTTAGGCTAGTAAAGGCATATTCTTCTCTTTTTCAGGCTACTCTAAAAAGGAATCCTGACGTTATTCCAGTTAATTCCAAGTCTGGAGGAGACATCACCTATCCAGTGTTCTCTCACGTAATTTCAGAGCATTCTGATGTGGTTTTAAAATTAAGGCCTTAAAACCAAGGCTATATTGACACTTTTTAGGCTAGTAAAGGCATATTCTTCTCTTTTTCAGGCTACTCTAAAAAGGAATCCTGACGTTATTCCAGCTTAATTCCAAGTCTGGGGAGACATCACCTATCCAGTGGTCTCTCAGTAATTTCAGAGCATTCTGATGTATGGTTTAAAATTAAGGCCTTAAACCAAGGCTATATTGACACTTTTTCAGGCTAGTAAAGGCATATTCTTCTCTTTTTCAGGCTACTCTAAAAAGGAATCCTGACGTTATTCCAGTTAATCCCAAAGGAGGAGACATCACCTATCCAGTGTGTCTCTCAGTAATTTCAGAGCATTCTGATGTACGGTTTTAAAATTAAGGCCTTAAAACCAAGGCTATATTGACACTTTTTAGGCTAGTAAAGGCATATTCTTCTCTTTTTCAGGCTACTCTAAAAAGGAATCCTGACGTTATTCCAAATTCATTCCAAGTCTGGAGGAGACATACTTTAAATGTAAGGGCTAAAAGTAAAGCTATATTGACGTTTTTAGGCTGTAAAGGCATGTTTAAAAAACAAAAAACTCTCTTCACCTATCCACTGTGTCTATCAGTAATTTCAGAGCATTTGATGTACGGTTTAAAGTAAGCCTTAAACAAGCTATTGACACTTTTTAGGCTAGTAAAGGCATATTCTTTCTTTCAGGCTACTCTAAAAAGGAATCCTGACGTTATTCCAGCTCATTCCAAGTCTGGAGGAGACATCACCTATCCAGTGTTGTCTCACGTAATTTCAGAGCATTCTGATGTACGGTATTAAAATTAAGGCCTTAAAACCAAGGCTATATTGACACTTTTTCAGGCTAGTAAAGGCATATTCTTCTCTTTTTCAGGCTACTCTAAAAAGGAATCCTGACGTTATTCCAGCTTAATTCCAAGTCTGGGGTAGACATCACCTATCCAGTGTGTCTCTCACGTAATTTCAGAGCATTCTGATGTATGGTTTTAAAAGCAAGGCCTTAAAACCAAGGCTATATTGACACTTTTTTAGGCTAGTAAAGGCTTATTCTTCCCTTTTTAAAGCTACTCTAAAAAGGAATCCTAACGTTATTCCAGCTTACTTCCAAGGCTGCAGGAGACATCACCTGTCCAGTGTGTCTCTCACGTAATTTCAGAGCATTCTGATGTATGGTTTTAAAATTAAGGCCTTAAAACCAAGGCTAACTTGGCATTTTTTTGGCTAGTAAAGGCATATTCTTCCCTTTTTAAAGCTACTCTAAAAAGGAATCCTAACGTTATTCCAGCTTAATTCCAAGTCTGGAGGAGACATCACCTATCCAGTGTGTCTCTCACGTAATTTCAGAGCATTCTGATGTATGGTTTTAAAATTAAGGCCTTAAAACCAAGGCTATATTGACACTTTTTCAGGCTAGTAAAGGCATATTCTTCCTTTTTCAGGCTACTCTAAAAAGGAATCCTGACGTTATTCCAGCTTAATTCCAAGTCTGGAGGAGACATCACCTATCCAGTGTTTCTCTCACGTAATTTCAGAGCATTCTGATGTATGGTTTTAAAATTAAGGCCTTAAAACAAGGCTATTGACACTTTTTTGGCTAGTAAAGGCATATTCTTCTCTTTTTCAGGCTACTCTAAAAAGGAATCCTGACGTTATTCCAGCTTAATTCCAAGTCTGGAGGAGACATCACCTATCCAGTGTGTTCTCACGTAATTTCAGAGCATTCTGATGTATGGTTTTAAAATTAAGGCCTTAAAACCAAGGCTATATTGACACTTTTTAGGCTAGTAAAGGCATATTCTTCTCTTTTTCAGGCTACTCTAAAAAGGAATCCTGACGTTATTCCAGCTTAATTCCAAGTCTGGAGGAGACATCACCTATCCAGTGTGTCTCTCACGTAATTTCAGAGCATTCTGATGTATGGTTTTAAAATTAAGGCCTTAAAACCAGGCTATATTGACACTTTTTAGGCTAGTAAAGGCATATTCTTCCTTTTAAAGCTACTCTAAAAAGGAATCCTAACGTTATTCCAGCTTAATTCCAAGTCTGGGGGAGACATCACCTATCCAGTGTTCTCTCACGTAATTTCAGAGCATTCTGATGTATGGTTTTAAAATTAAGGCTTAAAACCAAGGCTACCTTGGCACTTTTTTTTTGCTAGTAAAGGTATATTCATCTCTTTTTCAGGCTACTCTAAAAAGGAATCCTGACGTTATTCCCTTTTTAATTCCAAGTCTGGGGTAGACATCACCTATCCAGTGTGTCTCTCACGTAATTTCAGAGCATTCTGATGTATGGTTTTAAAATTAAGGCCTTAAAACCAAGGCTAACTTGGCACTTTTTTTGGCTAGTAAAGGCATATTCTTCCCTTTTTAAAGCTACTCTAAAAAGGAATCCTAACGTTATTCCCTTTTTAATTCCAAGTCTGGGGTAGACATCACCTATCCATTTCTCTCACGTAATTTCAGAGCATTCTGATGTATGGTTTTAAAAGCAAGGCCTTAAAACCAAGGCTATATTGACACTTTTTCAGGCTAGTAAAGGCATATTCTTCTCTTTTTCAGGCTACTCTAAAAAGGAATCCTGACGTTATTCCAGCTTAATTCCAAGTCTGGGGTAGACATCACCTATCCAGTGTGTCTCTCACGTAATTTCAGAGCATTCTGATGTACGGTTTTAAAATTAAGGCCTTAAAACCAAGGCTATATTGACACTTTTTCAGGCTAGTAAAGGCATATTCTTCTCTTTTTCAGGCTACTCTAAAAAGGAATCCTGACGTTATTCCAGTTTAATCCCAAGTCTGGAGGAGACATCACCTATCCAGTGTGTCTCTCAGGTAATTTCAGAGCATTCTGATGTATGGTTTAAAATTAAGGCCTTAAAACCAAGGCTATATTGGCACTTTTTTAGGCTAGTAAAGGCATATTCTTCTCTTTTTCAGGCTACTCTAAAAAGGAATCCTGACGTTATTCCAGCTTCATTCCAAGTTTGGAGGAGACATCACCTATCCACTGTGTTTCTCAGGTAATTCCAGAGCATTCTGATGTACGGTATTGAAATTAAGGCCTTAAAACCAAGGCTATATTGACACTTTTCAGGCTAGTAAAGGCATATTCTTCTCTTTTCAGGCTACTCTAAAAAGGAATCCTGACGTTATTCCAGTTTATTCCAAGTCTGGAGGAGACATCACCTATCCAGTGGTCTCTCACGTAATTTCAGAGCATTCTGATGTATGGTTTTAAAATAAGGCCTTAAAACCAAGGCTATTTGACACTTTTTAGGCTAGTAAAGGCATATTCTCCTCTTTTTCAGGCTACTCTAAAAAGGAATCCTGACGTTATTCCAGCTCATTCCAAGTCTGGGGAGACATCACCTATCCAGTGGTCTCTCACGTAATTTCAGAGCATTCTGATGTATGGTTTTAAAATTAAGGCCTTAAAACCAAGGCTATATTGACACTTTTTTGGCTAGTAAAGGCATATTCTTCTCTTTTCAGGCTACTCTAAAAAGGAATCCTGACGTTATTCCAGCTTAATCCAAGTCTGGAGGAGACATCACCTATCCAGTGTTTCTCAGGTAATTTCAGAGCATTCTGATGTACGGTTTTAAAATTAAGGCCTTAAAACCAAGGCTATATTGACACTTTTTCAGGCTAGTAAAGGCAATCTTCTCTTTTTCAGGCTACTCTAAAAAGGAATCCTGACGTTATTCCAGTTATTCCAAGTCTGGGGAGACATCACCTATCCAGTGTCTCTCACGTAATTTCAGAGCATTCTGATGTATGGTTTTAAAAGCAAGGCCTTAAAACCAAGGCTATTGACACTTTTTAGGCTAGTAAAGGCATATTCTTCTCTTTTTAAAGCTACTCTAAAAAGGAATCCTGACGTTATTCCAGCTTAATTCCAAGTCTGAGGAGACATCACCTATCCAGTGTGTCTCTCACGTAATTTCAGAGCATTCTGATGTATGGTTTTAAAATTAAGGCCTTAAAACCAAGGCTAACTTGGCATTTTTTTGGCTAGTAAAGGCATATTCTTCCCTTTTTAAAGCTACTCTAAAAAGGAATCCTAACGTTATTCCAGCTTAATTCCAAATCTAGGGTAGACATCACCTATCCAGTGTTTCTCTCACGTAATTTCAGAGCATTCTGATGTATGGTTTAAAATAAGGCCTTAAAACCAAGGCTATATTGACACTTTTTTTGGCTAGTAAAGGCAATTCTTCTCTTTTTCAGGCTACTCTAAAAAGGAATCCTGACGTTATTCCGCTTAATTCCAAGTCTGGAGGAGACATCACCTATCCAGTGTGTCTCTCACGTAATTTCAGAGCATTCTGATGTATGGTTTTAAAAGCAAGGCCTTAAAACCAGGCTATATTGACACTTTTTCAGGCTAGTAAAGGCATATTCTTCTCTTTTTCAGGCTACTCTAAAAGGAATCCTGACGTTATTCCAGCTTAATTCCAAGTCTGGAGGAGACATCACCTATCCAGTGTGTCTCTCACGTAATTTCAGAGCATTCTGATGTATGGTTTTAAAAGCAAGGCCTTAAAACCAAGGCTATATTGACACTTTTTAGGCTAGTAAAGGCATATTCTTCCCTTTTTCAGGCTACTCTAAAAAGGAATCCTGACGTTATTCCAGCTTAATTCCAAGGTGGAGGAGACATCACCTATCCAGTGTGTCTCTCACGTAATTTCAGAGCATTCTGATGTATGGTTTTAAAATTAAGGCCTTAAAACCAAGGCTAATTGACACTTTTTTGGCTAGTAAGGCTATTCTTCCCTTTTCAGGCTACTCTAAAAAGGAATCCTGACGTTATTCCAGCTTAATTCCAAGTCTGGAGGAGACATCACCTATCCAGTGTGTCTCTCACGTAATTTCAGAGCATTCTGATGTATGGTTTTAAAAGCAAGGCCTTAAAACCAAGGATATTGACACTTTTTCAGGCTAGTAAAGGCATATTCTTCCCTTTTAAAGCTACTCTAAAAAGGAATCCTAACGTTATTCCAGCTTAATTCCAAGTCTGGAGGGAGACATCACCTATCCAGTGTGTCTCTCACGTAATTTCAGAGCATTCTGATGTGGTTTTAAAATTAAGGCCTTAAAACCAAGGCTATTGACACTTTTTTCAGGCTAGTAAAGGCATATTCTTCTTTTTCAGGCTACTCTAAAAAGGAATCCTGACGTTATTCCAGCTTAATTCAAGTCTGGAGGAGACATCACCTATCCAGTGTGTCTCTCACGTAATTTCAGAGCATTCTGATGTATGGTTTTAAAAGCAAGGCCTTAAAACCAAGGCTATATTGACACTTTTTCAGGCTAGTAAAGGCATATTCTTCTCTTTTTCAGGCTACTCTAAAAAGGAATCCTGACGTTATTCCAGCTTAATTCCAAGTCTGGGGAGACATCACCTATCCAGTGTGTCTCTCACGTAATTTCAGAGCATTCTGATGTATGGTTTAAAATTAAGGCCTTAAAAAAGGCTATATTGACACTTTTTCAGGCTAGTAAAGGCATATTCTTCCCTTTTAAGGCTACTCTAAAAAGGAATCCTGACGTTATTCCAGCTTAATTCCAAGTCTGGGGAGACATCACCTATCCAGTGTTTCTCTCAGGTAATTTCAGAGCATTCTGATGTATGGTTTTAAAATTAAGGCCTTAAAACCAAGGCTACTGACACTTTTTGGGCTAGTAAAGGCATATTCTTCTCTTTTCAGGCTACTCTAAAAAGGAATCCTGACGTTATTCCCTTTTAATTCCAAGTCTGGGTAGACATCACCTATCCAGTGTGTCTCTCAGTAATTCAGAGCATTCTGATGTATGGTTTTAAATTAAGGCCTTAAAACCAAGGCTATATTGACACTTTTTTGGCTAGTAAAGGCAATCTTCCTTTTTAAAGCTACTCTAAAAAGGAATCCACGTTCCAGCTTAATTCCAAGTCTGGGGAGACATCACCTATCCAGTGTTCTCTCACGTAATTTCAGAGCATTCTGATGTATGGTTTTAAAATTAAGGCCTTAAAACCAAGGCTATATTGACACTTTTTCAGGCTAGTAAAGGCATATTCTTCTCTTTTCAGGCTACTCTAAAAAGGAATCCTGACGTTATCCAGCTTAATTCCAAGTCTGGGGAGACATCACCTATCCAGTGTGTCTCTCACGTAATTTCAGAGCATTCTGATGTATGGTTTTAAAAGTAAGGCCTTAAAACCAAGGCTATATTGACACTTTTTCAGGCTAGTAAAGGCATATTCTTCTCTTTTAAGGCTACTCTAAAAAGGAATCCTGACGTTATTCCAGCTTAATTCCAAGTCTGGAGGAGACATCACCTATCCAGTGTGTCTCACGTAATTTCAGAGCATTCTGATGTATGGTTTTAAAATTAAGGCCTTAAAACCAAGGCTATATTGACACTTTTTAGGCTAGTAAAGGCATATTCTTCCTTTTTCAGGCTACTCTAAAAAGGAATCCTGACGTTATTCCAGCTTAATTCCAAGTCTGGGGGAGACATCACCTATCCAGTGTGTCTCTCACGTAATTTCAGAGCATTCTGATGTATGGTTTTAAAATTAAGGCCTTAAAACCAAGGCTATATTGACACTTTTTCAGGCTAGTAAAGGCATATTCTTCTCTTTTTCAAGCTACTCTAAAAAGGAATCCTGACGTTATTCCAGTTTAATTCCAAGTCTGGAGGAGACATCACCTATCCAGTGTGTCTCCACGTAATTTCAGAGCATTCTGATGTATGGTTTTAAAATTAAGGCCTTAAAACCAAGGCTATTTGGCACTTTTTGGCTAGTAAAGGCATATTCTCCTCTTTTCAGGCTACTCTAAAAAGGAATCCTAACGTTATTCCAGCTTCATTCCAAGTCTGGAGGAGACATCACCTATCCAGTGTGTCTCTCACGTAATTTCAGAGCATTCTGATGTATGGTTTTAAAATAAGGCCTTAAAACCAAGGCTATATTGACACTTTTTTTGGCTAGTAAAGGCATATTCTTCCTTTTTCAGGCTACTCTAAAAAGGAATCCTGACGTTATTCCAGCTTAATTCCAAGTCTGGGGAGACATCACCTATCCAGTGTGTCTCTCACGTAATTTCAGAGCATTCTGATGTATGGTTTTAAAATTAAGGCCTTAAAACCAAGGCTATATTGACACTTTTTCAGGCTAGTAAAGGCATATTCTTCTCTTTTTCAGGCTACTCTAAAAAGGAATCCTGACGTTATTCCAGCTTAATTCCAAGTCTGGGGAGACATCACCTATCCAGTGTGTCTCTCACGTAATTTCAGAGCATTCTGATGTGGTTTAAAAAAGCAAGCCTTAAAACCAAGGCTATATTGACACTTTTTCAGGCTAGTAAGGCATATTCTTCCCTTTTTAAGGCTACTCTAAAAAGGAATCCTGACGTTATTCCAGCTTACTTCCAAGTCTGGAGGAGACATCACCTGTCCAGTGTGTCTCTCACGTAATTTCAGAGCATTCTGATGTATGGTTTTAAAATTAAGGCCTTAAAACCAAGGCTATATTGGACACTTTTTAGGCTAGTAAAGGCATATTCTTCTCTTTTTCAGGCTACTCTAAAAAGGAATCCTGACGTTATTCCAGCTTAATTCCAAGTCTGGGGTAGACATCACCTATCCAGTGTTCTCTCACGTAATTTCAGAGCATTCTGATGTATGTTTTAAAATTAAGGCCTTAAAACCAAGGCTATTGGCACTTTTTTGGCTAGTAAAGGCATATTCTTCTCTTTTTCAGGCTACTCTAAAAAGGAATCCTGACGTTATTCCTCTTAATTCCAAGTCTGGGGAGACATCACCTATCCAGTGTGTCTCTCACGTAATTTCAGAGCATTCTGATGTATGGTTTTAAAATTAAGGCCTTAAAACAAGGCTATATTGACACTTTTTCAGGCTAGTAAAGGCATATTCTTCTCTTTTTCAGGCTACTCTAAAAAGGAATCCTAACGTTATTCCAGCTTAATTCCAAGTCTGGAGGAGACATCACCTATCCAGTGTGTCTCTCACGTAATTTCAGAGCTTGATGTAGTTTTAAAATAAGGCCTTAAAACCAAGGCTATATTGACACTTTTTTAGGCTAGTAAAGGCATATCTTCTCTTTTCAGGCTACTCTAAAAAGGAATCCTGACGTTATTCCAGCTTAATTCCAAGTCTGGAGGAGACATCACCTATCCAGTGTGTCTCTCACGTAATTTAGAGCATTCTGATGTATGGTTTTAAAATTAAGGCCTTAAAACCAAGGCTATATTGACACTTTTTCAGGCTAGTAAAGGCATATTCTTCTCTTTTCAGGCTACTCAAAAGGAATCCTAACGTTATTCCAGCTTAATCCAAGTCTGGGGGAGACATCACCTATCCAGTGTGTCTCTCACGTAATTTCAGAGCATTCTGATGTACGGTTTTAAAATTAAGGCCTTAAACCAAGGCTATATTGACACTTTTTCAGGCTAGTAAAGGCATATTCTTCTCTTTTCAGGCTACTCTAAAAAGGAATCCTGACGTTATTCCAGCTTATTCCAGTCTGGAGGAGACATCACCTATCCAGTGTGTCTCTCACGTAATTTCAGAGCATTCTGATGTATGGTTTAAAATTAAGGCCTTAAAACCAAGGCTACCTTGACACTTTTTTTGGCTAGTAAAGGCATATTCTTCTCTTTTTCAGGCTACTCTAAAAAGGAATCCTGACGTTATTCCAGCTTAATTCCAAGTCTGGAGGAGACATCACCTATCCAGTGTGTCTCTCACGTAATTTCAGAGCATTCTGATGTATGGTTTTAAAGCAAGGCCTTAAAAACCAAGGCTATATTGACACTTTTTAAGGCATAGTAAAGGCATATTCTTCTCTTTTAAGGCTACTCTAAAAAGGAATCCTGACGTTA
>NW_022604834.1:0-50547 GCF_008692095.1 Etheostoma spectabile
GGTTAAAGGCATATTTTTCTCTTTTCAGGCTACTCTAAAAAGGAATCCTGACGTTATTCCAGCTTCATTCCAAGTCTGGGGGAGACATCACCTATATCCAGTGTGTCTCTCAGGTAATTCAGAGCATTCTGATGTAGGATTTAAAAATACAGCCTACAATGTGTATAATAGTATAATTTAAATCTTTTCAGGCTGTTAAAGGGATATTTTTCTCTTTTCAGGCTACTCTAAAAAGGAATCCTGACGTTATTCCAGCTCATTCCAAGTCTGGGGGAGACATCACCTATCCAGTGTGTCTCTCAGGTAATTTCAGAGCATTGTGATGTACGGTTTAAAATTAAGGGCTCAAAGTAAAGCTATATTGACTTTTTAGGATGTTAAAGGATATTTTCTCTTTTTCAGGCTACTCTAAAAAGGAATCCTGACGTTATTCCAGCTTCATTCCAAGTCTGGGGAGACATCCTATCAAGTGTGTCTCTCAGGTAATTCAGAGCATTCTGATGTACGGTTTAAAATTAGGGCTCAAAAGTAAAGCTATATTGACGTTTTTTTAGGATGTTAAAGGCATATTTTCCTCTTTTTCAGGCTACTCTAAAAAGGAATCCTGACGTTATTCCAGCTTCATTCCAAGTCTGGGGAGACATCACCTATCAAGTGTGTCTTCAGGTAATTTCAGAGCATTCTGATGTAGGATTTTAAAAATAAAGCTACAATGTGTATACATAGTATATTTAAATCTTTTTTCAGGCTGTTAAAGGATATTTTTCTCTTTTCAGGCTACTCTAAAAGGAATCCTGACGTTTTCCAGCTTCATTCCAAGTCTGGGGGAGACATCACCTATCCAGTGTGTCTCTCAGGTAATTTCAGAGCATTCTGATGTAGGATTTTAAAATAAGGGCTACAAAGTAAAGCTATATGATAAATCTTTTTTAGGTGTTAAAGGCATATTTTCCTCTTTTTCAGGCTACTCTAAAAAGGAATCCTGACGTTATTCCAGCTTCATTCCAAGTCTGGGGGAGACATCACCTATCAAGTGTGTCTCTCAGGTAATTTCAGAGCATTCTGATGTAGGATTTTAAAAAATAAGCTACAATGTGTATACATAGTATAATTTAAATCTTTTTCAGGCTGTTAAAGGCATATTTCTCTTTTTAGGCTACTCTAAAAAGGAATCCTGACGTTATTCCAGCTTCATTCCAAGTCTGGGGAGACATCACCTATCAAGTGTGTCTCTCAGGTAATTTCAGAGCATTCTGATGTAGGATTTTAAAAATAAAGCCTACAATGTGTATTACATAGTATAATTTAATTTTTTTCAGGCTGTTAAAGGATATTTTTCTCTTTTTCAGGCTACTCTAAAAAGGAATCCTGACGTTATTCCAGCTTCATTCCAAGTCTGGGGGAGACATCACCTATCAAGTGTGTCTCAGGTAATTTCAGAGCATTCTGATGTAGGATTTAAAAATACAGCCTACAATGTAATACATAGTATAATTAAATCTTTTTCAGGCTGTTAAAGGGATATTTTCTCTTTTTCAGGCTACTCTAAAAGGAATCCTGACGTTATTCCAGCTTCATTCCAAGTCTGGGGGAGACATCACCTATCAGTGTGTCTCTCAGGTAATTTCAGAGCATTTGATGTACGGTTTTAAATTAAGGGCTCAAAAGTAAAGCTATATTGACGTTTTTTTAGGATGTTAAAGGCATATTTTTCTTTTTCAGGCTACTCTAAAAAGGAATCCTGACGTTATTCCAGCTTCATTCCAAGTCTGGGGGAGACATCACCTATCAAGGTGTCTCTCAGGTAATTTCAGAGCATTCTGATGTAGGATTTAAAAATAAAGCCTACAATGTCTATACATAGTATAATTAAATCTTTTCAGGGTTAAAGGCATATTTTCTCTTTTTCAGGCTACTCTAAAAAGGAATCCTGACGTTATTCCCTTCATTCCAAGTCTGGGGGAGACATCACCTATCCATTGTGTCTCTCAGGTAATTTCAGAGCATTCTGATGTAGGATTTTAAAAATACAGCCTACAATGTGTATTACATAGTATAATTTAAATCTTTTTTAGGCTGTTAAAGGCATATTTTTCTCTTTTTCAGGCTACTCTAAAAAGGAATCCTGACGTTATTCCAGCTTCATTCCAAGTCTGGGGGAGACATCACCTATCAAGTGTGTCTCTCAGGTAATTTCAGAGCATTCTGATGTAGGTTTTAAAATTAAGGGCTCAAAAGTAAGCTATATTGACGTTTTTTAGGCTGTTAAAGGCATATTTTCCTCTTTTTCAGGCTACTCTAAAAAGGAATCCTGACGTTATTCCAGCTTCATTCCAAGTCTGGGGAGACATCACCTATCAATGTGTCTCTCAGGTAATTTCAGAGCATTCTGATGTACGGTTTTAAATTAAGGCTCAAAAGTAAAGCTATATTGACGTTTTTTTAGGATGTTAAAGGCATATTTTCCTCTTTTTCAGGCTACTCTAAAAAGGAATCCTGACGTTATTCCAGCTTCATTCCAAGTCTGGGGGAGACATCACCTATCAGTGTGTCTCTCAGGTAATTTCAGAGCATTCTGATGTAGGATTTTAAAATACAGCCTACAATGTGTATTACATAGTATAATTTAAATCTTTTTCAGGCTGTTAAAGGGATATTTTTCTCTTTTTCAGGCTACTCTAAAAGGAATCCTGACGTTATTCCAGCTTCATTCCAAGTCTGGGGAGACATCACCTATCCAGTGTCTCTCAGGTAATTTCAGAGCATTGTGATGTACGGTTTTTAAATTAAGGGCTCAAAGTAAAGCTATATTGACGTTTTTTTAGGATGTTAAAGGCATATTTTCCTCTTTTTCAGGCTACTCTAAAAAGGAATCCTGACGTTATTCCAGCTTCATTCCAAGTCTGGGGGAGACATCACCTATCAAGTGTGTCTCTCAGGTAATTTCAGAGCATTCTGATGTAGGATTTAAAAATACAGCCTACAATGTGTATTACATAGTATAATTTAAATCTTTTCAGGCTGTTAAAGGATATTTTCTCTTTTTCAGGCTACTCTAAAAAGGAATCCTGACGTTATTCCAGCTTCATTCCAAGTCTGGGGGACATCACTATCAAGTGTGTCTCTCAGGTAATTCAGAGCATTCTGATGTAGGATTTAAAAATACAGCCTACAATGTGTATTACATAGTATAATTTAAATTTTTCAGGCTGTTAAAGGGATATTTTCTCTTTTTCAGGCTACTCTAAAAAGGAATCCTGACGTTATTCCAGCTTCATTCCAAGTCTGGGGGAGACATCACCTATCAAGTGTGTCTCTCAGGTAATTTCAGAGCATTCTGATGTACGGTTTTAAAATTAAGGGCTCAAAAGTAAAGCTAATATTGACGTTTTTTAGGATGTTAAAGGCATATTTTCCTCTTTTTCAGGCTACTCTAAAAAGGAATCCTGACGTTATTCCAGCTTCATTCCAAGTCTGGGGAGACATCACCTATCAAGTGTGTCTCTCAGGTAATTTCAGAGCATTCTGATGTAGGATTTTAAAAATACAGCCTACAATGTGTATTACATAGTATAATTTAAATCTTTTTCAGGCTGTTAAAGGGATATTTTTCTCTTTTTCAGGCTACTCTAAAAAGGAATCCTGACGTTATTCCAGCTTCATTCCAAGTCTGGGGGAGACATCACCTATCAAGTGTGTCTCTCAGGTAATTTCAGAGCATTCTGATGTACGTTTTAAAATTAAGGGCTCAAAAGTAAAGCTATTTGATTTTTTCAGGATGTTAAAGGCATATTTCCTCTTTTTCAGGCTACTCTAAAAAGGAATCCTGACGTTATTCCAGCTTCATTCCAAGTCTGGGGGAGACATCACCTATCAAGTGTGTCTCTCAGGTAATTTCAGAGCATTCTGATGTACGGTTTTAAAATAAGGGCTCAAAAGTAAAGCTATATTGAATTTTTTTAGGATGTTAAAGGCATATTTTCTCTTTTTCAGGCTACTCTAAAAAGGAATCCTGACGTTATTCCAGCTTCATTCCAAGTCTGGGGGAGACATCACCTATCAAGTGTGTCTCTCAGGTAATTTCAGAGCATTCTGATGTAGGATTTAAAAATACAGCCTACAATGTGTATTACATAGTATAATTTAAATCTTTTTCAGGCTGTTAAAGGGTATTTTCTCTTTTTCAGGCTACTCTAAAAAGGAATCCTGACGTTATTCCAGCTTCATTCCAAGTCTGGGGGAGACATCACCTATCAAGTGTCTCTCAGGTAATTTCAGAGCATTGTGATGTACGGTTTTAAAATAAGGGCTCAAAAGTAAAGCTATATTGACGTTTTTTAGGATGTTAAAGGCATATTTTCCTCTTTTTCAGGCTACTCTAAAAAGGAATCCTGACGTTATTCCAGCTTCATTCCAAGTCTGGGGAGACATCACCTATCAAGTGTGTCTCTCAGGTAATTTCAGAGCATTCTGATGTAGGATTTAAAAAATAAGCCTACAATGTGTATTACATAGTATAATTTAAATCTTTTTCAGGCTGTTAAAGGGATATTTTTCTCTTTTCAGGCTACTCTAAAAAGGAATCCTGACGTTATTCCAGCTTCATTCCAAGTCTGGGGAGACATCACCTATCCGTGTGTCTCTCAGGTAATTTCAGAGCATTCTGATGTAGGATTTAAAAATACAGCCTACAATGTGTATTACATAGTATAATTTAAATTTTTCAGGCTGTTAAAGGATATTTTTCTTTTTCAGGCTACTCTAAAAAGGAATCCTGACGTTATTCCAGCTTCATTCCAAGTCTGGGGAGACATCACCTATCAAGTGTGTCTCTCAGGTAATTTCAGAGCATTTGATGTAGGATTTTAAAAATAAAGCCTACAATGTCTAATAATATATAATTAAATCTTTTTCAGGCTGTTAAAGGCATATTTTCTCTTTTTCAGGCTACTCTAAAAAGGAATCCTGACGTTATTCCAGCTTCATTCCAAGTCTGGGGGAGACATCACCTATCAAGTGTGTCTCTCAGGTAATTTCAGAGCATTCTGATGTAGGATTTTAAAAATAAAGCCTACAATGTGTAATACATAGTATAATTTAAATCTTTTTCAGGCTGTTAAAGGCATATTTTTCTCTTTTTCAGGCTACTCTAAAAGGAATCCTGACGTTATTCCAGCTTCATTCCAAGTCTGGGGGAGACATCACCTATCCAGTGTGTCTCTCAGGTAATTTCAGAGCATTTGATGTAGGATTTTAAAATAAGCTACAATGTGTATTACATAGTATAATTTAAATCTTTTTCAGGCTGTTAAAGGGATATTTTCTCTTTTTCAGGCTACTCTAAAAAGGAATCCTGACGTTATTCCAGCTTCATTCCAAGTCTGGGGAGACATCACCTATCAAGTGTGTCTCTCAGGTAATTTCAGAGCATTGTGATGTACGGTTTTAAAATTAAGGGCTCAAAAGTAAAGCTATATTGACGTTTTTTAGGATGTTAAAGGCATATTTTCTCTTTTTCAGGCTACTCTAAAAAGGAATCCTGACGTTATTCCAGCTTCATTCCAAGTCTGGGGAGACATCACCTATCAAGTGTGTCTCTCAGGTAATTTCAGAGCATTCTGATGTAGGATTTAAAAATACAGCCTACAATGTGTATTACATAGTATATTTAAATCTTTTTCAGGCTGTTAAAGGGATATTTTTCTCTTTTTCAGGCTACTCTAAAAGGAATCCTGACGTTATTCCAGCTTCATTCCAAGTCTGGGGGAGACATCACCTATCCAGTGTGTCTCTCAGGTAATTTCAGAGCATTCTGATGTAGGATTTTAAAAATACAGCCTACAATGTGTATTACATAGTATAATTTAAATTTTTTCAGGCTGTTAAAGGGATATTTTCTCTTTTTCAGGCTACTCTAAAAAGGAATCCTGACGTTATTCCAGCTTCATTCCAAGTCTGGGGGAGACATCACCTATCAAGTGTGTCTCTCAGGTAATTTCAGAGCATTCTGATGTAGGATTTTAAAAATAAAGCCTACAATGTAATACATGTATAATTAAATCTTTTTCAGGCTGTTAAAGGCATATTTTTCTCTTTTCAGGCTACTCTAAAAAGGAATCCTGACGTTATTCCAGCTTCATTCCAAGTCTGGGGGAGACATCACCTATCAAGTGTGTCTCTCAGGTAATTTCAGAGCATTCTGATGTAGGATTTTAAAATAAAGCCTACAATGTGTAATACAAGTATAATTTAAATCTTTTTCAGGCTGTTAAAGGCATATTTTTCTCTTTTCAGGCTACTCTAAAAAGGAATCCTGACGTTATTCCAGCTTCATTCCAAGTCTGGGGGAGACATCACCTATCCATGTGTCTCTCAGGTAATTTCAGAGCATTCTGATGTAGGATTTTAAAAATAAAGCCTACAATGTTACATAGTATAATTTAAATCTTTTCAGGCTGTTAAAGGGATATTTTTCTCTTTTTCAGGCTACTCTAAAAAGGAATCCTGACGTTATTCCAGCTTCATTCCAAGTCTGGGGGAGACATCACCTATCCATTGTGTCTCTCAGGTAATTTCAGAGCATTCTGATGTAGGATTTTAAAAATAAGCCTACAATGTGTATTACATAGTATAATTTAAATCTTTTTCAGGCTGTTAAAGGGATATTTTCCTCTTTTCAGGCTACTCTAAAAAGGAATCCTGACGTTATTCCAGCTTCATTCCAAGTCTGGGGGAGACATCACCTATCAAGTGTGTCTCTCAGGTAATTTCAGAGCATTCTGATGTAGGATTTAAAATTAAGGGCTCACAAAGTAAAGTATATTGACGTTTTTTTAGGATGTTAAAGGCATATTTTCCTCTTTTTCAGGCTACTCTAAAAAGGAATCCTGACGTTATTCCAGCTTCATTCCAAGTCTGGGGGAGACATCACCTATCAAGTGTGTCTCTCAGGTAATTTCAGAGCATTCTGATGTACGGTTTTAAAATTAAGGGCTCAAAAGTAAAGCTATATTGACGTTTTTTTTCGGTTAAAGGCATATTTTCCTCTTTTTCAGGCTACTCTAAAAAGGAATCCTGACGTTATTCCAGCTTCATTCCAAGTCTGGGGGAGACATCACCTATCAAGTGTGTCTCTCAGGTAATTTCAGAGCATTCTGATGTAGGATTTTAAAATTAAGGGCTCAAAAGTAAAGCTATATTGACGTTTTTTAGGCTGTTAAAGGCATATTTTCTCTTTTTCAGGCTACTCTAAAAAGGAATCCTGACGTTATTCCAGCTTCATTCCAAGTCTGGGGAGACATCACCTATCAAGTGTGTCTCTCAGGTAATTTCAGAGCATTCTGATGTACGGTTTTAAAATTAAGGGCTACAAAGTAAAGCTATATGACGTTTTTTTAGGATGTTAAAGGCATATTTTCCTCTTTTTCAGGCTACTCTAAAAAGGAATCCTGACGTTATTCCAGCTTCATTCCAAGTCTGGGGAGACATCACCTATCCAGTGTGTCTCTCAGGTAATTTCAGAGCATTCTGATGTAGGATTTTAAAAATACAGCCTACAATGTGTATTACATAGTATAATTTAAATCTTTTTCAGGCTGTTAAAGGGATATTTTTCTCTTTTTCAGGCTACTCTAAAAAGGAATCCTGACGTTATTCCAGCTTCATTCCAAGTCTGGGGGAGACATCACCTATCAAGTGTGTCTCTCAGGTAATTTCAGAGCATTCTGATGTACGGTTTTAAAATAAGGGCTCAAAAGTAAAGCTATATTGACGTTTTTTAGGATGTTAAAGGCATATTTTCCTCTTTTTCAGGCTACTCTAAAAAGGAATCCTGACGTTATTCCAGCTTCATTCCAAGTCTGGGGGAGACATCACCTATCAAGTGTGTCTCTCAGGTAATTTCAGAGCATTCTGATGTAGGTTTTAAAATTAAGGGCTCAAAAAGTAAAGCTATATTGACGTTTTTTTAGGATGTTAAAGGCATATTTTCCTCTTTTTCAGGCTACTCTAAAAAGGAATCCTGACGTTATTCCAGCTTCATTCCAAGTCTGGGGGAGACATCACCTATCAAGTGTGTCTCTCAGGTAATTTCAGAGCATTCTGATGTAGGATTTAAAAATAAGGGCTAAAAGTAAAGCTAATTGAAATTTTTTTCAGGCTGTTAAAGGCATATTTTCTCTTTTTCAGGCTACTCTAAAAAGGAATCCTGACGTTATTCCAGCTTCATTCCAAGTCTGGGGAGACATCACCTATCAAGTGTGTCTCTCAGGTAATTTCAGAGCATTCTGATGTACGGTTTTAAAATAAGGGCTCAAAAGTAAAGCTATATTGACGTTTTTTCAGGCTGTTAAAGGCATATTTTCTCTTTTTCAGGCTACTCTAAAAAGGAATCCTGACGTTATTCCAGCTTCATTCCAAGTCTGGGGAGACATCACCTATCAAGTGTGTCTCTCAGGTAATTTCAGAGCATTCTGATGTAGGATTTAAAAATAAGGGCTCAAAAGTAAAGCTATATTTAAATTTTTTCAGGCTGTTAAAGGGATATTTTTCTTTTTCAGGCTACTCTAAAAAGGAATCCTGACGTTATTCCAGCTTCATTCCAAGTCTGGGGAGACATCACCTATCAAGTGTGTCTCTCAGGTAATTTCAGAGCATTCTGATGTAGGATTTAAAATTAAGGGCTCAAAAGTAAAGCTATATTGACGTTTTTTTCAGGATGTTAAAGGCATATTTTCCTCTTTTCAGGCTACTCTAAAAAGGAATCCTGACGTTATTCCAGCTTCATTCCAAGTCTGGGGAGACATCACCTATCAAGTGTGTCTCTCAGGTAATTTCAGAGCATTCTGATGTACGGTTTTAAAATTAAGGGCTCAAAGTAAAGCTATATTGACGTTTTTTTAGGATGTTAAAGGCATATTTCCTCTTTTTCAGGCTACTCTAAAAAGGAATCCTGACGTTATTCCAGCTTCATTCCAAGTCTGGGAGAGACATCACCTATCCATTGTGTCTCTCAGGTAATTTCAGAGCATTTGATGTAGGATTTTAAAAATAAGCCTACAATGTGTATTACATAGTATAATTTAAATCTTTTTCAGGCTGTTAAAGGGATATTTTTCTCTTTTTCAGGCTACTCTAAAAAGGAATCCTGACGTTATTCCAGCTTCATTCCAAGTCTGGGGGAGACATCACCTATCAAGTGTGTCTCTCAGGTAATTTCAGAGCATTCTGATGTACGGTTTAAAAATTAAGGCTAAAAAGTAAAGCTATATTGACGTTTTTTTAGGATGTTAAAGGCATATTTTCCTCTTTTCAGGCTACTCTAAAAAGGAATCCTGACGTTATTCCAGCTTCATTCCAAGTCTGGGGGAGACATCACCTATCAAGTGTGTCTCTCAGGTAATTTCAGAGCATTCTGATGTAGGATTTTAAAAATAAAGCCTACAATGTGTAATACATAGTATAATTTAATCTTTTTCAGGCTGTTAAAGGGATATTTTCTCTTTTTCAGGCTACTCTAAAAAATTATTCCAGCTTCATTCCAAGTCTGGGGGAGACATCACCTATCAGTGTGTCTCTCAGGTAATTTCAGAGCATTCTGATGTAGGATTTTAAAAATAGAGCTACAATGTGTATTACATAGTATAATTTAAATCTTTTTCAGGCTGTTAAAGGGATATTTTCTCTTTTTCAGGCTACTCTAAAAAGGAATCCTGACGTTATTCCAGCTTCATTCCAAGTCTGGGGGAGACATCACCTATCAAGTGTGTCTCTCAGGTAATTTCAGAGCATTCTGATGTAGGATTTTAAAAATAAAGCCTACAATGTGTATTACATAGTATAATTTAAATCTTTTCAGGCTGTTAAAGGCATATTTTCTCTTTTTCAGGCTACTCTAAAAAGGAATCCTGACGTTATTCCAGCTTCATTCCAAGTCTGGGGAGACATCACCTATCCAGTGTGTCTCTCAGGTAATTTCAGAGCATTCTGATGTAGGATTTTAAAAATACAGCCTACAATGTATTACATAGTATAATTTAAATCTTTTTCAGGCTGTTAAAGGGATATTTTTCTCTTTTTCAGGCTACTCTAAAAGGAATCCTGACGTTATTCCAGCTTCATTCCAAGTCTGGGGGAGACATCACCTATCAAGTGTGTCTCTCAGGTAATTTCAGAGCATTCTGATGTACGGTTTTAAAATTAAGGGCTCAAAAGTAAGCTATTTGACGTTTTTTTTGGATGTTAAAGGCATATTTTCCTCTTTTTCAGGCTACTCTAAAAAGGAATCCTGACGTTATTCCAGCTTCATTCCAAGTCTGGGAGAGACATCACCTATCAGTGTGTCTCTCAGGTAATTTCAGAGCATTCTGATGTAGGATTTTAAAAATACAGCCTACAATGTGTATACATAGTATAATTTAAATCTTTTTCAGGCTGTTAAAGGCATATTTTTCTCTTTTTCAGGCTACTCTAAAAAGGAATCCTGACGTTATTCCAGCTTCATTCCAAGTCTGGGGGAGACATCACCTATCAGTGTGTCTCTCAGGTAATTTCAGAGCATTGATGTAGGTTTTAAAATAAGGGCTCCAAAGTAAAGCTATATTGACGTTTTTTAGGATGTTAAAGGATATTTTCTCTTTTTCAGGCTACTCTAAAAAGGAATCCTGACGTTATTCCAGCTTCATTCCAAGTCTGGGGAGACATCACCTATCCATTGTGTCTCTCAGGTAATTTCAGAGCATTCTGATGTAGGATTTTAAAAATACAGCCTACAATGTGTATTACATAGTATAATTAAATCTTTTTCAGGCTTTAAAGGGATATTTTTCTCTTTTCAGGCTACTCTAAAAAGGAATCCTGACGTTATTCCAGCTTCATTCCAAGTCTGGGGAGACATCACCTATCAAGTGTGTCTCTCAGGTAATTTCAGAGCATTCTGATGTACGGTTTTAAAATTAAGGGCTCAAAAGTAAAGCTATATTGACGTTTTTTAGGCTGTTAAAGGCATATTTTCCTCTTTTTCAGGCTACTCTAAAAAGGAATCCTGACGTTATTCCAGCTTCATTCCAAGTCTGGGGAGACATCACCTATCAATGTGTCTCTCAGGTAATTTCAGAGCATTCTGATGTAGGATTTAAAAATAAGGGCTCAAAAGTAAAGCTATATTGACGTTTTTTTAGGATGTTAAAGGCATATTTTCCTCTTTTCAGGCTACTCTAAAAAGGAATCCTGACGTTATTCCAGCTTCATTCCAAGTCTGGGGAGACATCACCTATCAAGTGTGTCTCTCAGGTAATTTCAGAGCATTCTGATGTAGGATTTTAAAAATAAGGGCCTCAAAAGTAAAGCTATTTACGTTTTTTTAGGCTGTTAAGGCATATTTTCCTTTTTCAGGCTACTCTAAAAAGGAATCCTGACGTTATTCCAGCTTCATTCCAAGTCTGGGGGAGACATCACCTATCAAGTGTGTCTCTCAGGTAATTTCAGAGCATTCTGATGTAGGTTTTAAAAATAAGGGCTCAAAAGTAAATATATATTAACGTTTTTTTAGGCTGTTAAAGGCATATTTTCCTCTTTTTCAGGCTACTCTAAAAAGGAATCCTGACGTTATTCCAGCTTCATTCCAAGTCTGGGGAGACATCACCTATCAAGTGTGTCTCTCAGGTAATTTCAGAGCATTCTGATGTACGGTTTTAAATTAAGGGCTCCAAAGTAAAGCTATATTGACGTTTTTTTAGGATGTTAAAGGCATATTTTCCTCTTTTTCAGGCTACTCTAAAAAGGAATCCTGACGTTATTCCAGCTTCATTCCAAGTCTGGGGGAGACATCACCTATCCAGTGTGTCTCTCAGGTAATTTCAGAGCATTCTGATGTAGGATTTTAAAAATACAGCCTACAATGTGTATACATAGTATAATTTAAATCTTTTTCAGGCTGTTAAAGGGATATTTTTCTCTTTTTCAGGCTACTCTAAAAAGGAATCCTGACGTTATTCCAGCTTCATTCCAAGTCTGGGGGAGACATCACCTATCAAGTGTGTCTCTCAGGTAATTTCAGAGCATTGTGATGTACGGTTTTAAAATTAAGGGCTCAAAAGTAAAGCTATATTGACGTTTTTTTAGGATGTTAAAGGCATATTTTCCTCTTTTTCAGGCTACTCTAAAAAGGAATCCTGACGTTATTCCAGCTTCATTCCAAGTCTGGGGGAGACATCACCTATCAAGTGTGTCTCTCAGGTAATTTCAGAGCATTCTGATGTACGGTTTTAAAATTAAGGGCTCAAAAGTAAAGCTATATTGACGTTTTTTTAGGATGTTAAAGGCATATTTTCCTCTTTTTCAGGCTACTCTAAAAAGGAATCCTGACGTTATTCCAGCTTCATTCCAAGTCTGGGGGAGACATCACCTATCAAGTGTGTCTCTCAGGTAATTTCAGAGCATTCTGATGTACGGTTTTAAAATTAAGGGCTCAAAAGTAAGCTATATTGAAATTTTTTCAGGCTGTTAAAGGCATATTTTCTCTTTTTCAGGCTACTCTAAAAAGGAATCCTGACGTTATTCCAGCTTCATTCCAAGTCTGGGGAGACATCACCTATCAAGTGTGTCTCTCAGGTAATTTCAGAGCATTCTGATGTACGGTTTTAAAATTAAGGGCTCAAAAGTAAAGCTATATTGACGTTTTTCAGGATGTTAAAGGCATATTTTCCTCTTTTTCAGGCTACTCTAAAAAGGAATCCTGACGTTATTCCAGCTTCATTCCAAGTCTGGGGAGACATCACCTATCAAGTGTGTCTCTCAGGTAATTTCAGAGCATTCTGATGTAGGATTTTAAAATTAAGGGCTACAAAGTACATAGTATATTGAAATTTTTTCAGGATGTTAAAGGCATATTTTCTCTTTTTCAGGCTACTCTAAAAAGAATCCTGACGTTATTCCAGCTTCATTCCAAGTCTGGGGAGACATCACCTATCAAGTGTGTCTCTCAGGTAATTTCAGAGCATTCTGATGTAGGATTTTAAAATTAGGGCTCAAAGTAAAGCTATATTGACTTTTTCAGGCTGTTAAAGGCATATTTCCTCTTTTTCAGGCTACTCTAAAAAGGAATCCTGACGTTATTCCAGCTTCATTCCAAGTCTGGGGAGACATCACCTATCAAGTGTGTCTCTCAGGTAATTTCAGAGCATTCTGATGTACGGTTTTAAAATTAAGGGCTCAAAAGTAAAGCTATTTGACGTTTTTTTAGGATGTTAAAGGCATATTTTCCTCTTTTTCAGGCTACTCTAAAAAGGAATCCTGACGTTATTCCAGCTTCATTCCAAGTCTGGGGAGACATCACCTATCCATTGTGTCTCTCAGGTAATTTCAGAGCATTCTGATGTAGATTTTAAAAATACAGCCTACAATGTGTATTACATAGTATAATTTAAATCTTTTTCAGGCTGTTAAGGGATATTTTTCTCTTTTTCAGGCTACTCTAAAAAGGAATCCTGACGTTATTCCAGCTTCATTCCAAGTCTGGGGAGACATCACCTATCAAGTGTGTCTCTCAGGTAATTTCAGAGCATTCTGATGTACGTTTTAAAATTAAGGGCTAAAAAGTAAAGCTATATTGACGTTTTTTTAGGATGTTAAAGGCATATTTTCCTCTTTTTCAGGCTACTCTAAAAATGAATCCTGACGTTATTCCAGCTTCATTCCAAGTCTGGGGGAGACATCACCTATCAAGTGTGTCTCTCAGGTAAGTTCAGAGCATTCTGATGTAGGATTTTAAAAATAAAGCCTACAATGTCTAATACATAGTATAATTTAAATCTTTTTCAGGCTGTTAAAGGGATATTTTTCTCTTTTTCAGGCTACTCTAAAAATTATTCCAGCTTCATTCCAAGTCTGGGGGAGACATCACCTATCAAGTGTGTCTCTCAGGTAATTTCAGAGCATTCTGATGTAGGATTTTAAAAATAGAGCCTACAATGTGTATTACATTGTATAATTTAAATCTTTTTCAGGCTGTTAAAGGCATAATTTTCTCTTTTTCAGGCTACTCTAAAAAGGAATCCTGACGTTATTCCAGCTTCATTCCAAGTCTGGGGGAGACATCACCTATCAAGTGTGTCTCTCAGGTAATTTCAGAGCATTCTTATGTAGGATTTTAAAAATAAGCCTACAATGTGTATTACATAGTATAATTTAAATCTTTTTCAGGCTGTTAAAGGCATATTTTTCTCTTTTTCAGGCTACTCTAAAAAGGAATCCTGACGTTATTCCAGCTTCATTCCAAGTCTGGGGGAGACATCACCTATCAATTGTGTCTCTCAGGTAATTTCAGAGCATTCTGATGTAGGATTTTAAAAATACAGCCTACAATGTGTATTACATAGTATAATTTAAATCTTTTTCAGGCTGTTAAAGGATATTTTTCTCTTTTTCAGGCTACTCTAAAAAGGAATCCTGACGTTATTCCAGCTTCATTCCAAGTCTGGGGAGACATCACCTATCAGTGTGTCTCTCAGGTAATTTCAGAGCATTCTGATGTAGGTTTTAAATTAAGGGCTAAAAGTAAAGCTATATTGACGTTTTTTTTGGATGTTAAAGGCATATTTTCCTCTTTTTCAGGCTACTCTAAAAGGAATCCTGACGTTATTCCAGCTTCATTCCAAGTCTGGGAGAGACATCACCTATCCATGTGTCTCTCAGGTAATTTCAGAGCATTCTGATGTAGGATTTTAAAAATACAGCCTACAATGTGTATTACATAGTATAATTTAAATCTTTTTCAGGCTGTTAAAGGCATATTTTTCTTTTTCAGGCTACTCTAAAAAGGAATCCTGACGTTATTCCAGCTTCATTCCAAGTCTGGGGAGACATCACCTATCAAGTGTGTCTCTCAGGTAATTTCAGAGCATTTGATGTACGGTTTTAAAATAAGGCTCAAAGTAAAGCTATATTGACGTTTTTTTAGGATGTTAAAGGGATATTTTCCTCTTTTTCAGGCTACTCTAAAAAGGAATCCTGACGTTATTCCAGCTTCATTCCAAGTCTGGGGAGACATCACCTATCCAGTGTGTCTCTCAGGTAATTTCAGAGCATTCTGATGTAGGATTTTAAAAATAAGCCTACAATGTGTATTACATAGTATAATTTAAATCTTTTTCAGGCTGTTAAAGGGATATTTTTCTTTTTCAGGCTACTCTAAAAAGGAATCCTGACGTTATTCCAGCTTCATTCCAAGTCTGGGGGAGACATCACCTATCAAGTGTGTCTCTCAGGTAATTTCAGAGCATTGTGATGTACGGTTTTAAAATTAAGGGCTCAAAAGTAAAGTATATTGACGTTTTTTTAGGATGTTAAAGGCATATTTTCTCTTTTTCAGGCTACTCTAAAAAGGAATCCTGACGTTATTCCAGCTTCATTCCAAGTCTGGGGGAGACATCACCTATCAAGTGTGTCTCTCAGGTAATTTCAGAGCATTTGATGTAGGATTTTAAATAAGGGCTCAAAATGTAAAGCTATATTGACGTTTTTTCAGGCTGTTAAAGGCATATTTTCCTCTTTTTCAGGCTACTCTAAAAGGAATCCTGACGTTATTCCAGCTTCATTCCAAGTCTGGGGAGACATCACCTATCAAGTGTGTCTCTCAGGTAATTTCAGAGCATTCTGATGTACGGATTTTAAAATTAAGGGCTCAAAAGTAAAGCTATTTGACGTTTTTTAGGATGTTAAAGGCATATTTCCTCTTTTTCAGGCTACTCTAAAAAGGAATCCTGACGTTATTCCAGCTTCATTCCAAGTCTGGGGGAGACATCACCTATCCATTGTGTCTCTCAGGTAATTTCAGAGCATTCTGATGTAGGATTTTAAAATACAGCCTACAATGTGTATTACATAGTATAATTTAAATCTTTTTCAGGCTGTTAAAGGGATATTTTTCTCTTTTTCAGGCTACTCTAAAAAGGAATCCTGACGTTATTCCAGCTTCATTCCAAGTCTGGGGGAGACATCACCTATCAAGTGTGTCTCTCAGGTAATTCAGAGCATTCTGATGTACGGTTTAAAATTAAGGGCTAAAAAGTAAAGCTATATTGACGTTTTTTTAGGATGTTAAAGGCATATTTTCCTCTTTTTCAGGCTACTCTAAAAAGGAATCCTGACGTTATTCCAGCTTCATTCCAAGTCTGGGGAGACATCACCTATCAGTGTGTCTCTCAGGTAATTTCAGAGCATTTTGATGTAGGATTTTAAAAATAAAGCCTACAATGTCTAATACACTTATAATTTAAATCTTTTTCAGGCTGTTAAAGGCATATTTTTCTCTTTTTCAGGCTACTCTAAAAAGGAATCCTGACGTTATTCCAGCTTCATTCCAAGTCTGGGGGAGACATCACCTATCCATTGTGTCTCTCAGGTAATTTCAGAGCATTTTGATGTAGGATTTTAAAAATAAGCCTACAATGTATACAGTATAATTTAAATCTTTTTCAGGCTGTTAAAGGGATATTTTCTCTTTTTCAGGCTACTCTAAAAAGGAATCCTGACGTTATTCCAGCTTCATTCCAAGTCTGGGGGAGACATCACCTCTCAAGTGTGTCTCTCAGGTAATTTCAGAGCATTGTGATGTACGGTTTTAAAATTAAGGGCTCAAAAGTAAAGCTATATTGACGTTTTTTTAGGATGTTAAAGGCATATTTTCCTCTTTTTCAGGCTACTCTAAAAAGGAATCCTGACGTTATTCCAGCTTCATTCCAAGTCTGGGGGAGACATCACCTATCAAGTGTGTCTCTCAGGTAATTTCAGAGCATTCTGATGTAGTTTTAAAATACAGCCTACAATGTGTATTACAGAGTGTAATTTAAATTTTTTCAGGCTGTTAAAGGGATATTTTTCTCTTTTTCAGGCTACTCTAAAAAGGAATCCTGACGTTATTCCAGCTTCATTCCAAGTCTGGGGAGACATCACCTATCAAGTGTGTCTCTCAGGTAATTTCAGAGCATTCTGATGTACGGTTTTAAATTAAGGGCTAAAAAGTAAAGCTATGTTGACGTTTTTTTAGGATGTTAAAGGCATATTTCCCTCTTTTTCAGGCTACTCTAAAAGGAATCCTGACGTTATTCCAGCTTCATTCCAAGTCTGGGGGAGACATCACCTATCCATTGTGTCTCTCAGGTAATTTCAGAGCATTCTGATGTAGGATTTTAAAAATACAGCCTACAATGTATTAAACATAGTATAATTTAAATCTTTTTCAGGCTGTTAAAGGGATATTTTTCTCTTTTTCAGGCTACTCTAAAAAGGAATCCTGACGTTATTCCAGCTTCATTCCAAGTCTGGGGAGACATCACCTATCAATTGTGTCTCTCAGTAATTTCAGAGCATTGTGATGTACGGTTTTATAATTAAGGGCTCAAAAGTAAAGCTATATTGAACTTTTTTTTAGGATGTTAAAGGCATATTTTCCTCTTTTTCAGGCTACTCTAAAAAGAATCCTGACGTTATTCCAGCTTCATTCCAAGTCTTGAGGAAACATCACCTATCAAGTGTGTCTCTCAGGTAATTTCAGAGCATTTTGATGTAGGATTTTAAAATAAAGCCTACAATGTCTAATACACTTCATAATTTAAATCTTTTTCAGGCTGTTAAAGGCATATTTTCTCTTTTTCAGGCTACTCTAAAAAGGAATCCTGACGTTATTCCAGCTTCATTCCAAGTCTGGGGGAGACATCACCTATCCAGTGTGTCTCTCAGGTATTTCAGAGCATTGTGATGTACGGTTTTTAAATTAAGGGCTCAAAAGTAAAGCTATATTGACGTTTTTTTAGGATGTTAAAGGCATATTTTCCTCTTTTCAGGCTACTCTAAAAAGGAATCCTGACGTTATTCCAGCTTCATTCCAAGTCTGGGGGAGACATCACCTATCAAGTGTGTCTCTCAGGTAATTTCAGAGCATTCTGATGTAGGATTTTAAGAATACAGCCTACAATGTGTATTACATAGTGTAATTTAAATATTTTTCAGGCTGTTAAAGGGATATTTTTCTCTTTTTCAGGCTACTCTAAAAAGGAATCCTGACGTTATTCCAGCTTCATTCCAAGTCTGGGGGAGACATCACCTATCAAGTGTGTCTCTCAGGTAAGTTCAGAGCATTCTGATGTACGGTTTTAAAATTAAGGGCTAAAAAGTAAAGCTATGTTGACGTTTTTTTAGGATGTTAAAGGCATATTTCCCTCTTTTTCAGGCTACTCTAAAAAGGAATCCTGACGTTATTCCAGCTTCATTCCAAGTCTGGGGGAGACATCACCTATCCATTGTGTCTCTCAGGTAATTTCAGAGCATTCTGATGTAGGATTTTAAAAATACAGCCTACAATGTGTATTACATAGTATAATTTAAATCTTTTTCAGGCTTTTAAAGGGATATTTTTTTCTTTTTCAGGCTACTCTAAAAGGAATCCTGACGTTATTCCAGCTTCATTCCAAGTCTGGGGGAGACATCACCTATCAATTGTGTCTCTCAGGTAATTTCAGAGTATTGTGATGTACGGTTTTAAATTAAGGGCTCAAGTAAAGCTATATTGACTTTTTTTAGGATGTTAAAGGCATATTTCCTCTTTTTCTTTTCAGGCTACTCTAAAAGGAATCCTGACGTTATTCCAGCTTCATTCCAAGTCTTGAGGAAACATCACATATCAAGTGTGTCTTTCAGGTAATTTCAGAGCATTTTGATGTAGGATTTTAAAAATAAAGCCTACAATGTCTAATACACTTCATAATTTAAATCTTTTTCAGGCTGTTAAAGGCATATTTTTCTCTTTTTCAGGCTACTCTAAAAAGGAATCCTGACGTTATTCCAGCTTCATTCCAAGTCTGGGGGAGACATCACCTATCCAGTGTCTCTCTCAGGTAATTTCAGAGCATTGTGATGTACGGTTTTTAAATTAAGGGCTCAAAAGTAAAGCTATATTGACGTTTTTTTAGGATGTTAAAGGCATATTTTACTCTTTTTCAGGCTACTCTAAAAAGGAATCCTGACGTTATTCCAGCTTCATTCCAAGTCTGGGGGAGACATCAGCTATCCCGTGTGTCTCTCAGGTAATTTCAGAGCATTCTGATGTAGGATTTTAAAAATACAGCCTACAATGTGTATTACATAGTATAATTTAAATCTTTTTCAGGCTGTTAAAGGGATATTTTTCTCTTTTTCAGGCTACTCTAAAAAGGAATCCTGACGTTATTCCAGCTTCATTCCAAGTCTGGGGGAGACATCACCTATCAATTGTGTCTCTCAGGTAATTTCAGAGTATTGTGATGTACGGTTTTATAATTAAGGGCTCAAAAGTAAAGCTATATTGACGTTTTTTTAGGATGTTAAAGGCATATTTTCCTCTTTTTCAGGCTACTCTAAAAAGGAATCCTGACGTTATTCCAGCTTCATTCCAAGTCTGGAGGAAACATCACATATCAAGTGTGTCTTTCAGGTAATTTCAGAGCATTTTGATGTAGGATTTTAAAAATAAAGCCTACAATGTCTAATACACTTTATAATTTAAATCTTTTTCAGGCTGTTAAAGGCATATTTTTCTCTTTTTCAGGCTACTCTAAAAAGGAATCCTGACGTTATTCCACCTTCATTCCAAGTCTGGGGGAGACATCACCTATCCATTGTGTCTCTCAGGTAATTTCAGAGCATTTTGATGTAGGATTTTAAAAATAAAGCCTACAATGTCTAATACATAGTATAATTTAAATCTTTTTCAGGCTGTTAAAGGGATATTTTTCTCTTTTTCAGGCTACTCTAAAAAGGAATCCTGACGTTATTCCAGCTTCATTCCAAGTCTGGGGGAGACATCACCTATCAAGTGTGTCTCTCAGGTAATTTCAGAGCATTCTGATGTAGGATTTTAAAAATACAGCCTACAATGTGTATTACATAGTATAATTTAAATCTTTTTCAGGCTGTTAAAGGGATATTTTTCTCTTTTTCAGGCTACTCTAAAAAGGAATCCTGACGTTATTCCAGCTTCATTCCAAGTCTGGGGGAGACATCAGCTATCCCGTGTGTCTCTCAGGTAATTTCAGAGCATTCTGATGTAGGATTTTAAAAATACAGCCTACAATGTGTATTACATAGTATAATTTAAATCTTTTTCAGGCTGTTAAAGGGATATTTTTCTCTTTTTCAGGCTACTCTAAAAAGGAATCCTGACGTTATTCCAGCTTCATTCCAAGTCTGGGGGAGACATCACCTCTCAAGTGTGTCTCTCAGGTAATTTCAGAGCATTGTGATGTACGGTTTTAAAATTCAGGCTACTCTAAAAAGGAATCCTGACGTTATTTCCAGCTTCATTCCAAGTCTGGTGGAGACATCACCTATCAAGTGTGTCTCTCAGGAATTTCAGAGCATTCTGATGTAGGATTTTAAAAATACAGCCTACAATGTGTATTACATAGTATAATTAAATCTTTTTCAGGCTGTTAAAGGGATATTTTTTCTCTTTTTCAGGCTACTCTAAAAAGGATCCTGACGTTATTCCAGCTTCATTCCAAGTCTGGGGAGACATCAGCTATCCCGTGTGTCTCTCAGGTAATTTCAGAGCATTCTGATGTAGGATTTTAAAAAACAGCCTACAATGTGTATTACATAGTATAATTTAAATCTTTTTCAGGCTGTTAAAGGGATATTTTTTCTCTTTTTCAGGCTACTCTAAAAAGGACTCCTGACGTTATTCCAGCTTCATTCCAAGTCTGGGGGAGACATCACCTCTCAAGTGTGTCTCTCAGGTAATTTCAGAGCATTGTGATGTACGGTTTTAAAATTAAGTCGTAACACCCCCACAACTAAAAACTGAACCAACCCCCCCCCTCTGTCTCAACTTAGATGTCCGAGGCACACCTGGACAAGGCGTCTGCCATTATGTTTTCGGTACCCTTCTTATGGCAGATCTGTAAGTTAAAATCTTGTAGAAGGAGTGACCAACGCATAAGCCGCTGGTTGGAGTTTCGCATATTTGCGAGGAATATCAACGGATTATGATCAGTAAAAACAGTGATAGGCTTTTAACTAGACCCGAGATAAACCTCAAAATACTGCAAAGCAAAAAGAAGAGCTAACGCTTCCTTTTCGATGGTGCTGTAGTTAAGCTGATGTTTGTTAAACTTTTTGGAGAAGTAACAGACAGAATGGTCAATCGCCTGACCATCCTCCTGCAGAAGCACAGCGCCTGCACCGTAAGCGCTGGCGTCTACCTCCAGTTTAAAGGGACGCGTAAAACAGGGGGCAGCGAGAACAGGGGCACTACACAGCAAAGCTTTGGCAGACTCAAACGCAGCTTGGCACGCCGGAGACCACACAAACTCCTTTAAAGGGCTTACGAGGCCCGTGAGAGGAACCACCACCTCAGAAAAGTTGCGACAAAAACCACGGTAATATCCACACATTCCAAGAAAGCGACGCAATGCCTTCTTGGACTGTGGGACCGGAAAATCGATAATCGCCTGCACTTTTGCAGCTACAGGACGCACCTGCCCCTGACCTACCTGCTTACCCAAAATAAACGAAATGCCACTGATCGGAAACTGCGGAAGCACGGCGACCTTCACTTGTCCTGACACGAGTGCTGAATGCAAATATATCCTATGAAGTGGGGCGTTAAGCTCACTCATTTTAATCCCCCATACTAACAAATCAGAGCAACACGACGTTTCATTAGAGAGCGGCAGAACATTAGCCAGTATGAACGAGTGATAGGCGGCTGTATCTCGAAGAATGGTTACCGGTACTTTATCAGATTCTTCGCCAGTAACAGAAACAAATCCGTGAGACACAAACGGCTTAAAACGAGGATCAACATCCGTGATAACCGCTCCGTTTAAAGACTCTGTGTGTTTTACAGGTGAGGACGCGGTGTTTATAAACCCCACACCTGCAGGATGTTTAAACTGCTTGTGTGGTGCTTTCTTTTTAAGAGCCGGACAAACAGCAATCAAATGGCCTGGCTCATGACAATAATAACACTCGCGGCCCTCACTCGTAGCTAGTGGGGTTTGTTTACGCATCGTCTTCGGCGACCTATTTCCGCGTTCCGGAAAAACACGTGACCCAAAACTGGCCGGCGTAGAGAAACATTTTGTGGGTCAGAACAAATTCATCAGCCAGCACCGCCGCTTTTGCTACCGACGACTCTTTTTGCTCATTCAAATAAACCACGATGCGCTCTGGCAAACACTTTTTGAATTCCTCAAGCAAGATCAGCTCTCTGATCTCTGCCATAGTTTTAACATTACACGCTTGGCACCATTTATCAAACAAAACGCTCTTGTCACGCACAAACTCAACATATGTCTGGTTAGCGGTTTTCTCACGGTTTCTAAATTTCTGTCGATACGCTTCGGGGACCAACTCATAGGCCTGCAACACAGTCTTTTTCAACATGTTATAGTCAAGACTATCCTCAATAGAAAGACTGGCACAGATCTCCTGAGCTTTCCCCACTAACTTGCACTGGAGGAGAAGGGACCAAAACTCTTTGGGCCAACTCAGGGCAGCCGCTATTCGCTCGAAAGCGCTAAAATACGAGTCAACCTCTGACTCACGAAATGGAGGAACTAGTGCAATGTGCCTACTGATGTCAAAAGCCGGAACAGAAACAGTGCTGCGGCCAAGAGGAGACGTCGGGGTGGAGACTACAGGGTTACCTCTTTCCAGCTCAAGAGCTCTGACCCGCAGATGCATGGCTTGCACTTCCAGCTGTCTGTTTTTTGTCTCTACCTCCTTTATTTGGAGGGTAATGCGGAGATCCTCCGTAGTCATGTTACCCATGACAGGATCCGTGACCGGCGTCAGTCCCACACCAGCAGCGAGAATGCCAGCAGCCCCCGCCGCTTTCACCTCCGCCATCGGTGCGTCACCCGCCGCGCCACCCGCAGCAGCAACAGCCGTTTCAGCAGCCGGGCCAGGCAAGACGCCCCGCTCCACCAACTCTGCACACAGAAACTGTTTAAGCTCCGCTTTATTAGTACTGTAAGACACCTGCACTTCATAATAATTTGCTACCAACAACAGGTCTGATTTTTTGCATTTCTCAAGTTTAACCAAAGAAGGTCTAGCCACAAACTCGTCCAGTAAAAACTCCATAACCCCCCACACACCAAAAAACAACGCCAACCAGAACACAAAAAGGACACGCCCGAACGCACCCGAGAACAAAGCGCAACAAGAACAACGGAACGAGCCCCCAATTATGTTACGCCCCAGTCTAGGGGTGCCTAGGACGCAACATAAAGCGATTTAATTTTCCTCATTTATCCCCGTCCCCCAAGCAGCCACAAACATATGTAGGTCCAAGTATTTTTATTGGACACAATCATATAGATTTGTTAAATATAAGGTTAAATAAACAAAGAACCAAAACTACCTAAACTGTAGGTGGCCTATTATCAAAACAACAAACAAAACAACCCTGTCCTGAAAACAAAATAAGATAACCTAACAAACCAAAAGAACAACAACGACTTACCTTCCTAACTTAAACAAACAGGAGAAAACTAAACACAGTAAAAGGTCCACCCATACAATAACGAACTGAACATTACACAATCAAAGAAACTAAGTGTGGCAGGTTGGGAGGCGAGGAGAAACGGAGCCGGCCTGCTGGCTTCCCTCTGTGTCTCCCCGACGGTCGCCATCTTGGCCCTTTATATGGACAGTGGTGCGCAGCTGCCGCCAATCACGAGTAGGACTCAGCGGACCCCACCAATCAGCACCGAGCGACGGCACAGCCTATTTACATAGGGAGAGAGACATAGGACATGCGCACACACACACACACACACACACAGCGACACACCAAACACGACCCCAGTCGTAACACTATATTGACGTTTTTTTAGGATGTTAAAGGCATATTTTCCTCTTTTTCAGGCTACTCTAAAAAGGAATCCTGACGTTATTCCAGCTTCATTCCAAGTCTGGGGGAGACATCACCTATCCAGTGTGTCTCTCAGGTAATTTCAGAGCATTGTGATGTACGGTTTTAAAATTAAGGGCTCAAAAGTAAAGCTATATTGACGTTTTTTTAGGATGTTAAAGGCATATTTTCCTCTTTTTTAGGCTACTCTAAAAAGGAATCCCACCGTTATTCCAGATCCATTCCAAGTCTGGGAGAGACATCACCTATCAAGTGTGTCTCTCAGGTAATTTCAGAGCATTGTGATGTACGGTTTTAAAAATAAAGCCTACAATGTCTAATACACAGTATAATTTAAATCTTTTTCAGGCTGTTAAAGGCATAATTTTCTCTTTTTCAGGCTACTCTAAAAAGGAATCCTGACGTTATTCCAGCTTCATTCCAAGTCTGGGGGAGACATCACCTATCCAGTGTCTCTCTCAGGTAATTTCAGAGCATTGTGATGTACGGTTTTTAAATTAAGGGCTCAAAAGTAAAGCTATATTGACGTTTTTTTAGGATTTTAAAGGCATATTTTCCTCTTTTTCAGGCTACTCTAAAAAGGAATCCTGACGTTATTCCAGCTTCATTCCAAGTCTGGGGGAGACATCACCTATCAAGTGTGTCTCTCAGGTAATTTCAGAGCATTTTGATGTAGGATTTTAAAAATAAAGCCTACAATGTCTAATACATAGTATAATTTAAATCTTTTTCAGGCTGTTAAAGGCATATTTTTCTCTTTTTCAGGCTACTCTAAAAAGGAATCCTGACGTTATTCCAGCTTCATTCCAAGTCTGGGGGAGACATCACCTATCAAGTGTGTCTCTCAGGTAATTTCAGAGCATTGTGATGTACGGTTTTTAAATTAAGGGCTCAAAAGTAAAGCTATATTGACGTTTTTTTAGGATGTTAAAGGCATATTTTCCTCTTTTTCAGGCTACTCTAAAAAGGAATCCTGACGTTATTCCAGCTTCATTCCAAGTCTGGGGAGACATCACCTATCAAGTGTGTCTCTCAGGTAATTTCAGAGCATTCTGATGTACGGTTTTAAAATTAAGGGCTACAAAGTAAAGCTATATTTACGTTTTTTTAGGATGTTAAAGGCATATTTTCCTCTTTTTCAGGCTACTCTAAAAAGGAATCCTGACGTTATTCCAGCTTCATTCCAAGTCTGGGGGAGACATCACCTATCAAGTGTGTCTCTCAGGTAATTTCAGAGCATTCTGATGTAGGATTTTAAAAATAAAGCCTACAATGTAATACATAGTATAATTTAAATCTTTTTCAGGCTGTTAAAGGATATTTTTCTCTTTTTCAGGCTACTCTAAAAAGGAATCCTGACGTTATTCCAGCTTCATTCCAAGTCTGGGGAGACATCACCTATCAAGTGTGTCTCTCAGGTAATTTCAGAGCATTCTGATGTACGGTTTTAAAATTAAGGCTCAAAAGTAAAGCTATATGACGTTTTTTTAGGATGTTAAAGGCATATTTTCCTCTTTTTCAGGCTACTCTAAAAAGGAATCCTGACGTTATTCCAGCTTCATTCCAAGTCTGGGGAGACATCACCTATCAAGTGTGTCTCTCAGGTAATTTCAGAGCATTCTGATGTACGGTTTTAAAAATAAAGCCTACAATGTCTAATACATAGTATATTTAAATCTTTTTCAGGCTGTTAAAGGCATATTTTTCTCTTTTTCAGGCTACTCTAAAAAGGAATCCTGACGTTATTCCAGCTTCATTCCAAGTCTGGGGAGACATCACCTATCAAGTGTGTCTCTCAGGTAATTTCAGAGCATTTTGATGTAGGATTTTAAAAATAAAATGTCCTAATACATGTAATACATAGTATAAAATCTTTTTCAGGCTGTTAAAGGCATATTTTTCTCTTTTTCAGGCTACTCTAAAAAGGAATCCTGACGTTATTCCAGCTTCATTCCAAGTCTGGGGGAGACATCACCTATCAAGTGTGTCTCTCAGGTAATTTCAGAGCATTCTGATGTACGGTTTTAAAATTAAGGGCTCAAAAGTAAAGCTATATTGACGTTTTTTTAGGATGTTAAAGGCATATTTTCCTCTTTTTCAGGCTACTCTAAAAAGGAATCCTGACGTTATTCCAGCTTCATTCCAAGTCTGGGGGAGACATCACCTATCCAGTGTGTCTCTCAGGTAATTTCAGAGCATTCTGATGTAGGATTTTAAAAATACAGCCTACAATGTGTATTACATAGTATAATTTAAATTTTTTCAGGCTGTTAAAGGGATATTTTTCTCTTTTTCAGGCTACTCTAAAAAGGAATCCTGACGTTATTCCAGCTTCATTCCAAGTCTGGGGGAGACATCACCTATCAAGTGTGTCTCTCAGGTAATTTCAGAGCATTCTGATGTAGGTTTTAAATTAAGGGCTCAAAAGTAAAGCTATATTGACGTTTTTTTAGGATGTTAAAGGCATATTTTCCTCTTTTTCAGGCTACTCTAAAAAGGAATCCTGACGTTATTCCAGCTTCATTCCAAGTCTGGGGGAGACATCACCTATCAAGTGTGTCTCTCAGGTAATTTCAGAGCATTCTGATGTACGGTTTTAAAATTAAGGGCTCAAAAGTAAAGCTATATTGACGTTTTTTTAGGATGTTAAAGGCATATTTTCCTCTTTTTCAGGCTACTCTAAAAAGGAATCCTGACGTTATTCCAGCTTCATTCCAAGTCTGGGGGAGACATCACCTATCAAGTGTGTCTCTCAGGTAATTTCAGAGCATTCTGATGTAGGATTTTAAAAATACAGCCTACAATGTGTATTACATAGTATAATTTAAATCTTTTTCAGGCTGTTAAAGGGATATTTTTCTCTTTTTCAGGCTACTCTAAAAAGGAATCCTGACGTTATTCCAGCTTCATTCCAAGTCTGGGGGAGACATCACCTATCCATTGTGTCTCTCAGGTAATTTCAGAGCATTCTGATGTAGGATTTTAAAAATACAGCCTACAATGTGTATTACATAGTATAATTTAAATCTTTTTCAGGCTGTTAAAGGGATATTTTTCTCTTTTTCAGGCTACTCTAAAAAGGAATCCTGACGTTATTCCAGCTTCATTCCAAGTCTGGGGGAGACATCACCTATCAAGTGTGTCTCTCAGGTAATTTCAGAGCATTGTGATGTACGGTTTTAAAATTAAGGGCTCAAAGTAAAGCTATATTGACGTTTTTTTAGGATGTTAAAGGCATATTTTCCTCTTTTTCAGGCTACTCTAAAAAGGAATCCTGACGTTATTCCAGCTTCATTCCAAGTCTGGGGGAGACATCACCTATCAAGTGTGTCTCTCAGGTAATTTCAGAGCATTCTGATGTAGGATTTTAAAAATAAAGCCTACAATGTGTAATACATATATAATTTAAATCTTTTTCAGGCTGTTAAAGGCATATTTTCTCTTTTTCAGGCTACTCTAAAAAGGAATCCTGACGTTATTCCAGCTTCATTCCAAGTCTGGGGGAGACATCACCTATCAAGTGTGTCTCTCAGGTAATTTCAGAGCATTCTGATGTAGGATTTTAAAAATAAAGCCTACAATGTCTAATACATAGAATTTAAATCTTTTTCAGGCTGTTAAAGGCATATTTTTCTCTTTTTCAGGCTACTCTAAAAAGGAATCCTGACGTTATTCCAGCTTCATTCCAAGTCTGGGGAGACATCACCTATCCAGTGTGTCTCTCAGGTAATTTCAGAGCATTCTGATGTAGGATTTTAAAAATAAAGCCTACAATGTGTAATACATAGTATAATTTAAATCTTTTCAGGCTGTTAAAGGATATTTTCTCTTTTTCAGGCTACTCTAAAAAGGAATCCTGACGTTATTCCAGCTTCATTCCAAGTCTGGGGAGACATCACCTATCCAGTGTGTCTCTCAGGTAATTTCAGAGCATTCTGATGTAGGATTTTAAAATACAGCCTACAATGTGTATTACATAGTATAATTTAAATCTTTTTCAGGCTGTTAAAGGGATATTTTTCTCTTTTTCAGGCTACTCTAAAAGGAATCCTGACGTTATTCCAGCTTCATTCCAAGTCTGGGGGAGACATCACCTATCAAGTGTGTCTCTCAGGTAATTTCAGAGCATTCTGATGTACGGTTTTAAAATTAAGGGCTCAAAAGTAAAGCTATATTGACGTTTTTTTAGGATGTTAAAGGCATATTTTCCTCTTTTTCAGGCTACTCTAAAAAGGAATCCTGACGTTATTCCAGCTTCATTCCAAGTCTGGGGGAGACATCACCTATCCATTGTGTCTCTCAGGTAATTTCAGAGCATTCTGATGTAGGATTTTAAAAATAAGCCTACAATGTCTAATACATAGTATAATTTAAATCTTTTTCAGGCTGTTAAAGGGATATTTTTCTCTTTTTCAGGCTACTCTAAAAAGGAATCCTGACGTTATTCCAGCTTCATTCCAAGTCTGGGGGAGACATCACCTATCCATTGTGTCTCTCAGGTAATTTCAGAGCATTCTGATGTAGGATTTTAAAAATACAGCCTACAATGTGTATTACATAGTATAATTTAAATCTTTTTCAGGCTGTTAAAGGGATATTTTTCTCTTTTTCAGGCTACTCTAAAAAGGAATCCTGACGTTATTCCAGCTTCATTCCAAGTCTGGGGAGACATCACCTATCAAGTGTGTCTCTCAGGTAATTTCAGAGCATTCTGATGTACGGTTTTAAAATTAAGGGCTCAAAAGTAAAGCTATATTGACGTTTTTTAGGATGTTAAAGGCATATTTTCCTCTTTTTCAGGCTACTCTAAAAAGGAATCCTGACGTTATTCCAGCTTCATTCCAAGTCTGGGGAGACATCACCTATCAAGTGTGTCTCTCAGGTAATTTCAGAGCATTCTGATGTAGGTTTTAAAATTAAGGCCTCAAAAGTAAAGCTATATTGACGTTTTTTTAGGATGTTAAAGGCATATTTTCCTCTTTTTCAGGCTACTCTAAAAAGGAATCCTGACGTTATTCCAGCTTCATTCCAAGTCTGGGGGAGACATCACCTATCAAGTGTGTCTCTCAGGTAATTTCAGAGCATTCTGATGTAGGATTTTAAAAATACAGCCTACAATGTGTATTACATAGTATAATTTAAATCTTTTTCAGGCTGTTAAAGGGATATTTTTCTCTTTTTCAGGCTACTCTAAAAAGGAATCCTGACGTTATTCCAGCTTCATTCCAAGTCTGGGGGAGACATCACCTATCCAGTGTGTCTCTCAGGTAATTTCAGAGCATTGTGATGTACGGTTTTTAAATTAAGGGCTCAAAAGTAAAGCTATATTGACGTTTTTTTAGGATGTTAAAGGCATATTTTCCTCTTTTTCAGGCTACTCTAAAAAGGAATCCTGACGTTATTCCAGCTTCATTCCAAGTCTGGGGGAGACATCACCTATCAAGTGTGTCTCTCAGGTAATTTCAGAGCATTCTGATGTAGGATTTTAAAAATACAGCCTACAATGTGTATTACATAGTATAATTTAAATCTTTTTCAGGCTGTTAAAGGGATATTTTTCTCTTTTTCAGGCTACTCTAAAAAGGAATCCTGACGTTATTCCAGCTTCATTCCAAGTCTGGGGGAGACATCACCTATCCAGTGTGTCTCTCAGGTAATTTCAGAGCATTCTGATGTAGGATTTTAAAAATACAGCCTACAATGTGTATTACATAGTATAATTTAAATTTTTTCAGGCTGTTAAAGGATATTTTCTCTTTTTCAGGCTACTCTAAAAAGGAATCCTGACGTTATTCCAGCTTCATTCCAAGTCTGGGGAGACATCACCTATCAAGTGTGTCTCTCAGGTAATTTCAGAGCATTCTGATGTAGGATTTTAAAAATAAAGCCTACAATGTAATACACTTATATTTAAATCTTTTTCAGGCTGTTAAAGGCATATTTTTCTCTTTTTCAGGCTACTCTAAAAAGGAATCCTGACGTTATTCCAGCTTCATTCCAAGTCTGGGGGAGACATCACCTATCAAGTGTGTCTCTCAGGTAATTTCAGAGCATTCTGATGTACGGTTTTTAAATTAAGGGCTCAAAAGTAAAGCTATATTGACGTTTTTTTAGGCTGTTAAAGGCATATTTTTCTCTTTTTCAGGCTACTCTAAAAAGGAATCCTGACGTTATTCCAGCTTCATTCCAAGTCTGGGGGAGACATCACCTATCAAGTGTGTCTCTCAGGTAATTTCAGAGCATTCTGATGTAGGATTTTAAAAATAAAGCCTACAATGTCTAATACATAGTATAATTTAAATCTTTTTCAGGCTGTTAAAGGGATATTTTTCTCTTTTTCAGGCTACTCTAAAAAGGAATCCTGACGTTATTCCAGCTTCATTCCAAGTCTGGGGGAGACATCACCTATCCAGTGTGTCTCTCAGGTAATTTCAGAGCATTCTGATGTAGGATTTTAAAAATACAGCCTACAATGTGTATTACATAGTATAATTTAAATCTTTTTCAGGCTGTTAAAGGGATATTTTTCTCTTTTTCAGGCTACTCTAAAAAGGAATCCTGACGTTATTCCAGCTTCATTCCAAGTCTGGGGGAGACATCACCTATCAAGTGTGTCTCTCAGGTAATTTCAGAGCATTCTGATGTACGGTTTTAAAATTAAGGGCTCAAAAGTAAAGCTATATTGACGTTTTTTTAGGATGTTAAAGGCATATTTTCCTCTTTTTCAGGCTACTCTAAAAAGGAATCCTGACGTTATTCCAGCTTCATTCCAAGTCTGGGGGAGACATCACCTATCAAGTGTGTCTCTCAGGTAATTTCAGAGCATTCTGATGTACGGTTTTAAAATTAAGGGCTCAAAAGTAAAGCTATATTGACGTTTTTTTAGGATGTTAAAGGCATATTTTCCTCTTTTTCAGGCTACTCTAAAAAGGAATCCTGACGTTATTCCAGCTTCATTCCAAGTCTGGGGGAGACATCACCTATCAAGTGTGTCTCTCAGGTAATTTCAGAGCATTCTGATGTAGGATTTTAAAAATACAGCCTACAATGTGTATTACATAGTATAATTTAAATCTTTTTCAGGCTGTTAAAGGGATATTTTTCTCTTTTTCAGGCTACTCTAAAAAGGAATCCTGACGTTATTCCAGCTTCATTCCAAGTCTGGGGTAGACATCACCTATCCAGTGTCTCTCTCAGGTAATTTCAGAGCATTGTGATGTACGGTTTTTAAATTAAGGGCTCCAAAGTAAAGCTATATTGACGTTTTTTTAGGATGTTAAAGGCATATTTTCCTCTTTTTCAGGCTACTCTAAAAAGGAATCCTGACGTTATTCCAGCTTCATTCCAAGTCTGGGGGAGACATCACCTATCAAGTGTGTCTCTCAGGTAATTTCAGAGCATTCTGATGTAGGATTTAAAAAAACAGCCTACAATGTGTATTACATAGTATAATTTAAATCTTTTTCAGGCTGTTAAAGGGATATTTTTCTCTTTTTCAGGCTACTCTAAAAAGGAATCCTGACGTTATTCCAGCTTCATTCCAAGTCTGGGGGAGACATCACCTATCAAGTGTGTCTCTCAGGTAATTTCAGAGCATTCTGATGTAGGATTTTAAAAATACAGCCTACAATGTGTATTACATAGTATAATTTAAATTTTTTCAGGCTGTTAAAGGGATATTTTTCTCTTTTTCAGGCTACTCTAAAAAGGAATCCTGACGTTATTCCAGCTTCATTCCAAGTCTGGGGGAGACATCACCTATCAAGTGTGTCTCTCAGGTAATTTCAGAGCATTCTGATGTACGGTTTTAAAATTAAGGGCTCAAAAGTAAAGCTATATTGACGTTTTTTTAGGATGTTAAAGGCATATTTTCCTCTTTTTCAGGCTACTCTAAAAAGGAATCCTGACGTTATTCCAGCTTCATTCCAAGTCTGGGGAGACATCACCTATCAAGTGTGTCTCTCAGGTAATTTCAGAGCATTCTGATGTAGGATTTTAAAAATACAGCCTACAATGTGTATTACATAGTATAATTTAAATCTTTTTCAGGCTGTTAAAGGGATATTTTCTCTTTTTCAGGCTACTCTAAAAAGGAATCCTGACGTTATTCCAGCTTCATTCCAAGTCTGGGGAGACATCACCTATCAAGTGTGTCTCTCAGGTAATTTCAGAGCATTCTGATGTAGGTTTTAAAATAAGGGCTCAAAAGTAAAGCTATATTGACGTTTTTTAGGATGTTAAAGGCATATTTTCCTCTTTTTCAGGCTACTCTAAAAAGGAATCCTGACGTTATTCCAGCTTCATTCCAAGTCTGGGGAGACATCACCTATCAAGTGTGTCTCTCAGGTAATTTCAGAGCATTCTGATGTACGGTTTTAAAATTAAGGGCTCAAAAGTAAAGCTATATTGACGTTTTTTTAGGATGTTAAAGGCATATTTTCCTCTTTTTCAGGCTACTCTAAAAAGGAATCCTGACGTTATTCCAGCTTCATTCCAAGTCTGGGGAGACATCACCTATCAAGTGTGTCTCTCAGGTAATTTCAGAGCATTCTGATGTAGGATTTTAAAAATACAGCCTACAATGTGTATTACATAGTATAATTTAAATCTTTTTCAGGCTGTTAAAGGGATATTTTTCTCTTTTTCAGGCTACTCTAAAAAGGAATCCTGACGTTATTCCAGCTTCATTCCAAGTCTGGGGTAGACATCACCTATCCAGTGTCTCTCTCAGGTAATTTCAGAGCATTGTGATGTACGGTTTTTAAATTAAGGGCTCCAAAGTAAAGCTATATTGACGTTTTTTTAGGATGTTAAAGGCATATTTTCCTCTTTTTCAGGCTACTCTAAAAAGGAATCCTGACGTTATTCCAGCTTCATTCCAAGTCTGGGGGAGACATCACCTATCAAGTGTGTCTCTCAGGTAATTTCAGAGCATTCTGATGTAGGATTTTAAAAATACAGCCTACAATGTGTATTACATAGTATAATTTAAATCTTTTTCAGGCTGTTAAAGGGATATTTTTCTCTTTTTCAGGCTACTCTAAAAAGGAATCCTGACGTTATTCCAGCTTCATTCCAAGTCTGGGGGAGACATCACCTATCAAGTGTGTCTCTCAGGTAATTTCAGAGCATTCTGATGTAGGATTTTAAAAATACAGCCTACAATGTGTATTACATAGTATAATTTAAATCTTTTTCAGGCTGTTAAAGGGATATTTTTCTCTTTTTCAGGCTACTCTAAAAAGGAATCCTGACGTTATTCCAGCTTCATTCCAAGTCTGGGGGAGACATCACCTATCAAGTGTGTCTCTCAGGTAATTTCAGAGCATTCTGATGTAGGATTTTAAAAATAAAGCCTACAATGTCTAATACATATAATTTAAATCTTTTTCAGGCTGTTAAAGGCATATTTTTCTCTTTTTCAGGCTACTCTAAAAAGGAATCCTGACGTTATTCCAGCTTCATTCCAAGTCTGGAGGAGACATCACCTATCAAGTGTGTCTCTCAGGTAATTTCAGAGCATTTTGATGTAGGATTTTAAAAATAAAGCCTACAATGTCTAATACACAGTATAATTTAAATCTTTTTCAGGCTGTTAAAGGCATATTTTTCTCTTTTTCAGGCTACTCTAAAAAGGAATCCTGACGTTATTCCAGCTTCATTCCAAGTCTGGGGGAGACATCACCTATCCATTGTGTCTCTCAGGTAATTTCAGAGCATTCTGATGTAGGATTTTAAAAATAAAGCCTACAATGTGTATTACATAGTATAATTTAAATCTTTTTCAGGCTGTTAAAGGGATATTTTCTCTTTTTCAGGCTACTCTAAAAAGGAATCCTGACGTTATTCCAGCTTCATTCCAAGTCTGGGGGAGACATCACCTATCAAGTGTGTCTCTCAGGTAATTTCAGAGCATTCTGATGTACGGTTTTAAAATTAAGGGCTACAAAGTAAAGCTATATTGACGTTTTTTTAGGATGTTAAAGGCATATTTTCCTCTTTTTCAGGCTACTCTAAAAAGGAATCCTGACGTTATTCCAGCTTCATTCCAAGTCTGGGGAGACATCACCTATCAAGTGTGTCTCTCAGGTAATTTCAGAGCATTCTGATGTAGGATTTTAAAAATACAGCCTACAATGTGTATTACATAGTATAATTTAAATCTTTTTCAGGCTGTTAAAGGGATATTTTTCTCTTTTTCAGGCTACTCTAAAAAGGAATCCTGACGTTATTCCAGCTTCATTCCAAGTCTGGGGGAGACATCACCTATCCAGTGTGTCTCTCAGGTAATTTCAGAGCATTCTGATGTAGGATTTAAAAATACAGCCTACAATGTGTATTACATAGTATAATTTAAATTTTTTCAGGCTGTTAAAGGGATATTTTCTCTTTTTCAGGCTACTCTAAAAAGGAATCCTGACGTTATTCCAGCTTCATTCCAAGTCTGGGGGAGACATCACCTATCAAGTGTGTCTCTCAGGTAATTTCAGAGCATTCTGATGTAGGATTTTAAAAATAAGCCTACAATGTGTAATACATAGTATATTTAAATCTTTTTCAGGCTGTTAAAGGCATATTTTCTCTTTTTCAGGCTACTCTAAAAAGGAATCCTGACGTTATTCCAGCTTCATTCCAAGTCTGGGGGAGACATCACCTATCAAGTGTGTCTCTCAGGTAATTTCAGAGCATTCTGATGTAGGATTTTAAAAATAAGCCTACAATGTGTAATACATAGTATAATTTAAATCTTTTTCAGGCTGTTAAAGGGATATTTTTCTCTTTTTCAGGCTACTCTAAAAAGGAATCCTGACGTTATTCCAGCTTCATTCCAAGTCTGGGGGAGACATCACCTATCCAGTGTGTCTCTCAGGTAATTTCAGAGCATTCTGATGTAGGATTTTAAAAATAAGCTACAATGTAAACTAGTATATTTAAATTTTTTAGGCTGTTAAAGGCATATTTTTCTCTTTTTCAGGCTACTCTAAAAAGGAATCCTGACGTTATTCCAGCTTCATTCCAAGTCTGGGGGAGACATCACCTATCAAGTGTGTCTCTCAGGTAATTTCAGAGCATTCTGATGTAGGATTTTAAAAATACAGCCTACAATGTGTATTACATAGTATAATTTAAATCTTTTTCAGGCTGTTAAAGGGATATTTTTCTCTTTTTCAGGCTACTCTAAAAAGGAATCCTGACGTTATTCCAGCTTCATTCCAAGTCTGGGGAGACATCACCTATCATTGTGTCTCTCAGGTAATTTCAGAGCATTCTGATGTAGGATTTTAAAATAAGCCTCAAAAGTAAAGCTATATTGACGTTTTTTTCAGGCTGTTAAAGGCATATTTTCTCTTTTTCAGGCTACTCTAAAAAGGAATCCTGACGTTATTCCAGCTTCATTCCAAGTCTGGGGAGACATCACCTATCAAGTGTGTCTCTCAGGTAATTTCAGAGCATTCTGATGTACGGTTTTAAAATTAAGGGCTCAAAGTAAAGCTATATTGACGTTTTTTCAGGATGTTAAAGGCATATTTTCCTCTTTTTCAGGCTACTCTAAAAAGGAATCCTGACGTTATTCCAGCTTCATTCCAAGTCTGGGGGAGACATCACCTATCAAGTGTGTCTCTCAGGTAATTTCAGAGCATTCTGATGTAGGATTTTAAAAATAAGCCTACAATGTGTATTACATAGTATAATTTAAATCTTTTTCAGGCTGTTAAAGGATATTTTTCTCTTTTTCAGGCTACTCTAAAAAGGAATCCTGACGTTATTCCAGCTTCATTCCAAGTCTGGGGAGACATCACCTATCAAGTGTGTCTCTCAGGTAATTTCAGAGCATTCTGATGTACGGTTTTAAAATTAAGGGCTCAAAGTAAAGCTATATTGACGTTTTTTTAGGATGTTAAAGGCATATTTTCCTCTTTTTCAGGCTACTCTAAAAAGGAATCCTGACGTTATTCCAGCTTCATTCCAAGTCTGGGGAGACATCACCTATCAAGTGTGTCTCTCAGGTAATTTCAGAGCATTCTGATGTAGGATTTTAAAAATACAGCCTACAATGTGTATACATAGTATAATTTAAATCTTTTTCAGGCTGTTAAAGGGATATTTTCTCTTTTTCAGGCTACTCTAAAAAGGAATCCTGACGTTATTCCAGCTTCATTCCAAGTCTGGGGGAGACATCACCTATCAAGTGTGTCTCTCAGGTAATTTCAGAGCATTCTGATGTAGGTTTTAAAATTAAGGGCTCAAAAGTAAAGCTATATTGACGTTTTTTTAGGATGTTAAAGGCATATTTTCCTCTTTTTCAGGCTACTCTAAAAAGGAATCCTGACGTTATTCCAGCTTCATTCCAAGTCTGGGGAGACATCACCTATCAAGTGTGTCTCTCAGGTAATTTCAGAGCATTCTGATGTAGGTTTTAAAATAAGGGCTCAATGTGTAAACTATATTGACGTTTTTTTTCAGGCTGTTAAAGGCATATTTTCCTCTTTTTCAGGCTACTCTAAAAAGGAATCCTGACGTTATTCCAGCTTCATTCCAAGTCTGGGGAGACATCACCTATCAAGTGTGTCTCTCAGGTAATTTCAGAGCATTCTGATGTAGGATTTAAAAATAAGCCTACAAAAGTAAAGTATAATTTAAATTTTTTCAGGCTGTTAAAGGATATTTTTCTCTTTTTCAGGCTACTCTAAAAAGGAATCCTGACGTTATTCCAGCTTCATTCCAAGTCTGGGGAGACATCACCTATCAAGTGTGTCTCTCAGGTAATTTCAGAGCATTCTGATGTACGGTTTTAAAATTAAGGGCTCAAAGTAAAGCTATATTGACGTTTTTTCAGGATGTTAAAGGCATATTTTCCTCTTTTTCAGGCTACTCTAAAAAGGAATCCTGACGTTATTCCAGCTTCATTCCAAGTCTGGGGGACATCACCTATCAAGTGTGTCTCTCAGGTAATTTCAGAGCATTCTGATGTAGGATTTTAAAATTAAGGGCTCAAAAGTAAAGCTATAATTGACGTTTTTTTCAGGCTGTTAAAGGCATATTTTCCTCTTTTTCAGGCTACTCTAAAAAGGAATCCTGACGTTATTCCAGCTTCATTCCAAGTCTGGGGAGACATCACCTATCAAGTGTGTCTCTCAGGTAATTTCAGAGCATTCTGATGTAGGATTTAAAAATTAAGGGCTCAAAAGTAAAGCTATATTGACGTTTTTTTCAGGCTGTTAAAGGCATATTTTCTCTTTTTCAGGCTACTCTAAAAAGGAATCCTGACGTTATTCCAGCTTCATTCCAAGTCTGGGGGAGACATCACCTATCAAGTGTGTCTCTCAGGTAATTTCAGAGCATTCTGATGTAGGTTTTAAAATTAAGGCTACAAAGTAAAGCTATATTGACGTTTTTTCAGGATGTTAAAGGCATATTTTCTCTTTTTCAGGCTACTCTAAAAAGGAATCCTGACGTTATTCCAGCTTCATTCCAAGTCTGGGGGAGACATCACCTATCCAGTGTGTCTCTCAGGTAATTTCAGAGCATTCTGATGTAGGATTTTAAAAATACAGCCTACAATGTGTATTACATAGTATAATTTAAATCTTTTTCAGGCTGTTAAAGGGATATTTTTCTCTTTTTCAGGCTACTCTAAAAAGGAATCCTGACGTTATTCCAGCTTCATTCCAAGTCTGGGGAGACATCACCTATCAAGTGTGTCTCTCAGGTAATTTCAGAGCATTCTGATGTACGGTTTTAAAATTAAGGGCTAAAAGTAAAGCTATATTGAAATTTTTTAGGATGTTAAAGGCATATTTTCCTCTTTTTCAGGCTACTCTAAAAAGGAATCCTGACGTTATTCCAGCTTCATTCCAAGTCTGGGGGAGACATCACCTATCAAGTGTGTCTCTCAGGTAATTTCAGAGCATTCTGATGTAGGATTTTAAAATAAAGCCTACAATGTGTAATACATAGTATAATTTAAATCTTTTTCAGGCTGTTAAAGGGATATTTTTCTCTTTTTCAGGCTACTCTAAAAAGGAATCCTGACGTTATTCCAGCTTCATTCCAAGTCTGGGGGAGACATCACCTATCAAGTGTGTCTCTCAGGTAATTTCAGAGCATTCTGATGTAGGATTTTAAAAATACAGCCTACAATGTGTATTACATAGTATAATTTAAATTTTTTCAGGCTGTTAAAGGCATATTTTTCTCTTTTTCAGGCTACTCTAAAAAGGAATCCTGACGTTATTCCAGCTTCATTCCAAGTCTGGGGGAGACATCACCTATCAAGTGTGTCTCTCAGGTAATTTCAGAGCATTCTGATGTAGGATTTTAAAAATACAGCCTACAATGTGTATTACATAGTATAATTTAAATCTTTTTCAGGCTGTTAAAGGCATATTTTTCTCTTTTTCAGGCTACTCTAAAAAGGAATCCTGACGTTATTCCAGCTTCATTCCAAGTCTGGGAGAGACATCACCTATCCATTGTGTCTCTCAGGTAATTTCAGAGCATTCTGATGTAGGATTTTAAAAATACAGCCTACAATGTGTATTACATAGTATAATTTAAATCTTTTTCAGGCTGTTAAAGGGATATTTTTCTCTTTTTCAGGCTACTCTAAAAAGGAATCCTGACGTTATTCCAGCTTCATTCCAAGTCTGGGGGAGACATCACCTATCAAGTGTGTCTCTCAGGTAATTTCAGAGCATTCTGATGTACGGTTTTAAAATTAAGGGCTCAAAAGTAAAGCTATGTTGACGTTTTTTTAGGATGTTAAAGGCATATTTTCCTCTTTTTCAGGCTACTCTAAAAAGGAATCCTGACGTTATTCCAGCTTCATTCCAAGTCTGGGGGAGACATCACCTATCCAGTGTGTCTCTCAGGTAATTTCAGAGCATTCTGATGTAGGATTTTAAAAATACAGCCTACAATGTGTATTACATAGTATAATTTAAATCTTTTTCAGGCTGTTAAAGGGATATTTTTCTCTTTTTCAGGCTACTCTAAAAAGGAATCCTGACGTTATTCCAGCTTCATTCCAAGTCTGGGGGAGACATCACCTATCAAGTGTGTCTCTCAGGTAATTTCAGAGCATTCTGATGTACGGTTTTAAAATTAAGGGCTCAAAAGTAAAGCTATATTGACGTTTTTTTAGGATGTTAAAGGCATATTTTCCTCTTTTTCAGGCTACTCTAAAAAGGAATCCTGACGTTATTCCAGCTTCATTCCAAGTCTGGGAGAGACATCACCTATCCATTGTGTCTCTCAGGTAATTTCAGAGCATTCTGATGTAGGATTTTAAAAATACAGCCTACAATGTGTATTACATAGTATAATTTAAATCTTTTTCAGGCTGTTAAAGGGATATTTTTCTCTTTTTCAGGCTACTCTAAAAAGGAATCCTGACGTTATTCCAGCTTCATTCCAAGTCTGGGGAGACATCACCTATCAAGTGTGTCTCTCAGGTAATTTCAGAGCATTCTGATGTAGGTTTAAAATTAAGGGCTAAAAAGTAAAGTATATTGACGTTTTTTTCAGGATGTTAAAGGCATATTTTCCTCTTTTCAGGCTACTCTAAAAAGGAATCCTGACGTTATTCCAGCTTCATTCCAAGTCTGGGGAGACATCACCTATCATTGTGTCTCTCAGGTAATTTCAGAGCATTCTGATGTAGGATTTTAAAATTAAGGGCTCAAAAGTACAGCTATATTGACGTTTTTTTCAGGATGTTAAAGGGATATTTTCCTCTTTTTCAGGCTACTCTAAAAAGGAATCCTGACGTTATTCCAGCTTCATTCCAAGTCTGGGGGAGACATCACCTATCAAGTGTGTCTCTCAGGTAATTTCAGAGCATTCTGATGTACGGTTTTTAAAATTAAGGCTCAAAGTAAAGCTATATTGACGTTTTTTTAGGATGTTAAAGGCATATTTTCCTCTTTTTCAGGCTACTCTAAAAAGGAATCCTGACGTTATTCCAGCTTCATTCCAAGTCTGGGGAGACATCACCTATCCAGTGTGTCTCTCAGGTAATTTCAGAGCATTCTGATGTAGGATTTTAAAATTAAGCCTACAATGTGTAACATAGTATATTTAAATCTTTTTCAGGCTGTTAAAGGATATTTTTCTCTTTTTCAGGCTACTCTAAAAAGGAATCCTGACGTTATTCCAGCTTCATTCCAAGTCTGGGGGAGACATCACCTATCAAGTGTGTCTCTCAGGTAATTTCAGAGCATTCTGATGTACGGTTTTAAAATTAAGGGCTCAAAAGTAAAGCTATATTGACGTTTTTTTAGGATGTTAAAGGCATTTTTCCTCTTTTTCAGGCTACTCTAAAAAGGAATCCTGACGTTATTCCAGCTTCATTCCAAGTCTGGGGGAGACATCACCTATCAAGTGTGTCTCTCAGGTAATTTCAGAGCATTCTGATGTAGGATTTTAAAAATACAGCCTACAATGTGTATTACATAGTATAATTTAAATCTTTTTCAGGCTGTTAAAGGGATATTTTCTCTTTTTCAGGCTACTCTAAAAAGGAATCCTGACGTTATTCCAGCTTCATTCCAAGTCTGGGGGAGACATCACCTATCCAGTGTGTCTCTCAGGTAATTTCAGAGCATTCTGATGTACGGTTTTAAAATTAAGGGCTCCAAAGTAAAGCTATATTGACGTTTTTTTAGGCTGTTAAAGGCATATTTTCCTCTTTTTCAGGCTACTCTAAAAAGGAATCCTGACGTTATTCCAGCTTCATTCCAAGTCTGGGGGAGACATCACCTATCAAGTGTGTCTCTCAGGTAATTTCAGAGCATTCTGATGTAGGATTTAAAATAAGGGCTCAATGTAAAGTATATTGAAATTTTTTTAGGCTGTTAAAGGCATATTTTCTCTTTTTCAGGCTACTCTAAAAAGGAATCCTGACGTTATTCCAGCTTCATTCCAAGTCTGGGGGAGACATCACCTATCAAGTGTGTCTCTCAGGTAATTTCAGAGCATTCTGATGTAGGATTTTAAAAATAAGCCTCAATGTGTAACATAGTATATTTAAATTTTTTCAGGCTGTTAAAGGCATATTTTCCTCTTTTTCAGGCTACTCTAAAAAGGAATCCTGACGTTATTCCAGCTTCATTCCAAGTCTGGGGGACATCACCTATCAAGTGTGTCTCTCAGGTAATTTCAGAGCATTCTGATGTACGGTTTTTAAAATTAAGGGCTCAAAAGTAAAGCTATATTGACGTTTTTTCAGGATGTTAAAGGCATATTTTCCTCTTTTTCAGGCTACTCTAAAAAGGAATCCTGACGTTATTCCAGCTTCATTCCAAGTCTGGGGGAGACATCACCTATCAAGTGTGTCTCTCAGGTAATTTCAGAGCATTCTGATGTAGGATTTTAAAATAAGGCTACAATGTAAAGCTATATTCTTTTTTTCAGGCTGTTAAAGGCATATTTTTCTCTTTTTCAGGCTACTCTAAAAAGGAATCCTGACGTTATTCCAGCTTCATTCCAAGTCTGGGGGACATCACACCTATCCAGTGTGTCTCTCAGGTAATTTCAGAGCATTCTGATGTAGGATTTTAAAATTAGGGCTCAAAAGTAAAGCTATGACGTTTTTTTCAGGCTGTTAAAGGCATATTTTCCTCTTTTTCAGGCTACTCTAAAAAGGAATCCTGACGTTATTCCAGCTTCATTCCAAGTCTGGGGAGACATCACCTATCAGTGTGTCTCTCAGGTAATTTCAGAGCATTCTGATGTACGTTTTAAAAATTAAGGCTCAAAAGTAAAGCTATATTTGACGTTTTTTCAGGATGTTAAAGGCATATTTTCCTCTTTTTCAGGCTACTCTAAAAGGAATCCTGACGTTATTCCAGCTTCATTCCAAGTCTGGGAGAGACATCACCTATCCATTGTGTCTCTCAGGTAATTTCAGAGCATTCTGATGTAGGATTTTAAAATACAGCCTACAATGTGTATTACATAGTATAATTTAAATCTTTTTCAGGCTGTTAAAGGATATTTTTCTCTTTTTCAGGCTACTCTAAAAAGGAATCCTGACGTTATTCCAGCTTCATTCCAAGTCTGGGGAGACATCACCTATCAAGTGTGTCTCTCAGGTAATTTCAGAGCATTCTGATGTACGTTTTAAATTAAGGGCTCAAAATGTAAAGCTATATTGACGTTTTTTAGGATGTTAAAGGCATATTTTCCTCTTTTTCAGGCTACTCTAAAAAGGAATCCTGACGTTATTCCAGCTTCATTCCAAGTCTGGGGGAGACATCACCTATCAAGTGTGTCTCTCAGGTAATTTCAGAGCATTCTGATGTAGGATTTTAAAAATACAGCCTACAATGTTAATACATAGTATAATTGAAATCTTTTTCAGGCTGTTAAAGGCATATTTTTCTCTTTTTCAGGCTACTCTAAAAAGGAATCCTGACGTTATTCCAGCTTCATTCCAAGTCTGGGGAGACATCACCTATCCAGTGTGTCTCTCAGGTAATTTCAGAGCATTCTGATGTAGGATTTTAAAAATAAGCCTACAATGTTATACATAGTATAATTAAATCTTTTTCAGGCTGTTAAAGGCATATTTTTCTCTTTTTCAGGCTACTCTAAAAAGGAATCCCGACGTTATTCCAGCTTCATTCCAAGTCTGGGGAGACATCACCTATCCATTGTGTCTCTCAGGTAATTTCAGAGCATTCTGATGTAGGATTTTAAAAATACAGCCTACAATGTGTATTACATAGTATAATTAAATCTTTTTCAGGCTGTTAAAGGCATATTTTTCTCTTTTTCAGGCTACTCTAAAAAGGAATCCTGACGTTATTCCAGCTTCATTCCAAGTCTGGGGAGACATCACCTATCCATTGTGTCTCTCAGGTAATTTCAGAGCATTCTGATGTAGGATTTAAAAATACAGCTACAATGTGATTACATAGTATAATTTAAATCTTTTTCAGGCTGTTAAAGGATATTTTTCTCTTTTTCAGGCTACTCTAAAAGGAATCCTGACGTTATTCCAGCTTCATTCCAAGTCTGGGGAGACATCACCTATCCATTGTGTCTCTCAGGTAATTTCAGAGCATTCTGATGTAGGATTTTAAAATTAAGCCTAAAAGTAAGCTATATTTACGTTTTTTTAGGCTGTTAAAGGCATATTTTTCTCTTTTTCAGGCTACTCTAAAAAGGAATCCTGACGTTATTCCAGCTTCATTCCAAGTCTGGGGAGACATCACCTATCAGTGTGTCTCTCAGGTAATTTCAGAGCATTCTGATGTAGGATTTAAAATACAGCCTACAATGTGTATTACATATATATTTAAATCTTTTTCAGGCTGTTAAAGGGATATTTTTCTCTTTTTCAGGCTACTCTAAAAAGGAATCCTGACGTTATTCCAGCTTCATTCCAAGTCTGGGGAGACATCACCTATCAAGTGTGTCTCTCAGGTAATTTCAGAGCATTCTGATGTACGGTTTTAAAATAAGGCTCAAAAGTAAAGCTATATTGACGTTTTTTTAGGATGTTAAAGGATATTTTTCCTCTTTTTCAGGCTACTCTAAAAAGGAATCCTGACGTTATTCCAGCTTCATTCCAAGTCTGGGGAGACATCACCTATCCATTGTGTCTCTCAGGTAATTTCAGAGCATTCTGATGTAGGATTTTAAAATACAGCCTACAATGTGTATTACATAGTATAATTTAATCTTTTTCAGGCTGTTAAAGGATATTTTTCTCTTTTTCAGGCTACTCTAAAAAGGAATCCTGACGTTATTCCAGCTTCATTCCAAGTCTGGGGAGACATCACCTATCATTGTGTCTCTCAGGTAATTTCAGAGCATTCTGATGTACGGTTTTTAAAATAGGGCTCAAAAGTAAAGCTATATTGACGTTTTTTAAGGATGTTAAAGGCATATTTTCCTCTTTTTCAGGCTACTCTAAAAAGGAATCCTGACGTTATTCCAGCTTCATTCCAAGTCTGGGGAGACATCACCTATCAGTGTGTCTCTCAGGTAATTTCAGAGCATTCTGATGTAGGATTTAAAATTAAGGGCTCAAAAGTAAAGCTATATTGACGTTTTTTCAGGATGTTAAAGGCATATTTTCCTCTTTTTCAGGCTACTCTAAAAGGAATCCTGACGTTATTCCAGCTTCATTCCAAGTCTGGGGGAGACATCACCTATCAAGTGTGTCTCTCAGGTAATTTCAGAGCATTCTGATGTACGGTTTTAAAATTAAGGGCTCAAAGTAAAGCTATTTTGACGTTTTTTTCAGGCTGTTAAAGGCATATTTTCCTCTTTTTCAGGCTACTCTAAAAAGGAATCCTGACGTTATTCCAGCTTCATTCCAAGTCTGGGGAGACATCACCTATCCAGTGTGTCTCTCAGGTAATTTCAGAGCATTCTGATGTAGGATTTTAAAAATACAGCCTACAATGTGTATTACATAGTAAATTTAAATCTTTTTCAGGCTGTTAAAGGGATATTTTTCTCTTTTTCAGGCTACTCTAAAAAGGAATCCTGACGTTATTCCAGCTTCATTCCAAGTCTGGGGGAGACATCACCTATCCAGTGTGTCTCTCAGGTAATTTCAGAGCATTCTGATGTACGGTTTTAAATTAAGGGCTACAAAGTAAAGCTATATTGACGTTTTTTTTAGGATGTTAAAGGCATATTTTCCTCTTTTTCAGGCTACTCTAAAAAGGAATCCTGACGTTATTCCAGCTTCATTCCAAGTCTGGGGAGACATCACCTATCAGTGTGTCTCTCAGGTAATTTCAGAGCATTCTGATGTAGGATTTTAAAATACAGCCTACAATTGTTTACATAGTATAATTTAAATCTTTTTCAGGCTGTTAAAGGATATTTTTCTCTTTTTCAGGCTACTCTAAAAAGGAATCCTGACGTTATTCCAGCTTCATTCCAAGTCTGGGGAGACATCACCTATCATTGTGTCTCTCAGGTAATTTCAGAGCATTCTGATGTAGGTTTTAAAATTAAGGGCTACAAATTAAAGTATAATTGAAATTTTTTTTAGGCTGTTAAAGGCATATTTTTCTCTTTTTCAGGCTACTCTAAAAAGGAATCCTGACGTTATTCCAGCTTCATTCCAAGTCTGGGGAGACATCACCTATCCAGTGTGTCTCTCAGGTAATTTCAGAGCATTCTGATGTAGGATTTTAAAATAAGCCTACAATGTTATTACATAGTATAATTAAATCTTTTTCAGGCTGTTAAAGGGATATTTTTCCTCTTTTTCAGGCTACTCTAAAAAGGAATCCTGACGTTATTCCAGCTTCATTCCAAGTCTGGGGGAGACATCACCTATCCAAGTTGTGTCTCTCAGGTAATTTCAGAGCATTCTGATGTAGGTTTTAAAATTAAGCTCAAAAGTAAAGCTATATTGAATTTTTTCAGGCTGTTAAAGGATATTTTTCCTCTTTTTCAGGCTACTCTAAAAAGGAATCCTGACGTTATTCCAGCTTCATTCCAAGTCTGGGGAGACATCACCTATCAGTGTGTCTCTCAGGTAATTTCAGAGCATTCTGATGTAGGTTTTTAAAATTAAGGGCTCAAAGTAAAGCTATATGACGTTTTTTTAGGATGTTAAAGGCATATTTTCCTCTTTTTCAGGCTACTCTAAAAAGGAATCCTGACGTTATTCCAGCTTCATTCCAAGTCTGGGGGAGACATCACCTATCCAAGTGTGTCTCTCAGGTAATTTCAGAGCATTCTGATGTACGGTTTTTAAATTAAGGGCTCCAAAGTAAAGCTATATTGACGTTTTTTTAGGATGTTAAAGGCATATTTTCCTCTTTTTCAGGCTACTCTAAAAAGGAATCCTGACGTTATTCCAGCTTCATTCCAAGTCTGGGGAGACATCACCTATCCATTGTGTCTCTCAGGTAATTTCAGAGCATTCTGATGTAGGATTTTAAAAATAAGCCTACAATGTGTTACATAGTATAATTTAAATCTTTTTCAGGCTGTTAAAGGCATATTTTTCTCTTTTTCAGGCTACTCTAAAAAGGATCCTGACGTTATTCCAGCTTCATTCCAAGTCTGGGGGAGACATCACCTATCAGTGTGTCTCTCAGGTAATTTCAGAGCATTCTGATGTACGGTTTTAAAATAAGGGCTCCAAAGTAAAGCTTATTGACGTTTTTTTTTTAGGATGTTAAGGCATATTTTTCCTCTTTTTCAGGCTACTCTAAAAAGGAATCCTGACGTTATTCCAGCTTCATTCCAAGTCTGGGGGAGACATCACCTATCAAGTGTGTCTCTCAGGTAATTTCAGAGCATTCTGATGTACGGTTTTTAAATAAGGGCTCAAAGTAAAGCTATATTGACGTTTTTTTAGGATGTTAAAGGCATATTTTTCCTCTTTTTCAGGCTACTCTAAAAAGGAATCCTGACGTTATTCCAGCTTCATTCCAAGTCTGGGGGAGACATCACCTATCAAGTGTGTCTCTCAGGTAATTTCAGAGCATTCTGATGTACGTTTTAAAATTAAGGGCCAAAAGTAAAGCTATATTTACGTTTTTTAGGATGTTAAAGGCATATTTTCCTCTTTTTCAGGCTACTCTAAAAGGAATCCTGACGTTATTCCAGCTTCATTCCAAGTCTGGGGGAGACATCACCTATCAATTGTGTCTCTCAGGTAATTTCAGAGCATTCTGATGTAGGATTTTAAAAATACAGCCTACAATGTGTATTACATAGTATATTTAAATCTTTTTCAGGCTGTTAAAGGGATATTTTTCTCTTTTTCAGGCTACTCTAAAAAGGATCCTGACGTTTTCCAGCTTCATTCCAAGTCTGGGGGACATCACCTATCCAGTTGTGTCTCTCAGGTAATTTCAGAGCATTCTGATGTAGGATTTTAAAAATAAAGCCTACAATGTTAATACATAGTATAATTTAAATCTTTTTAGGCTGTTAAAGGCATATTTTCTCTTTTTCAGGCTACTCTAAAAAGGAATCCTGACGTTATTCCAGCTTCATTCCAAGTCTGGGGGAGACATCACCTATCCAGTGTGTCTCTCAGGTAATTTCAGAGCATTCTGATGTACGATTTTAAATTAAGGCTCAAAAGTAAGCTATATTGACGTTTTTTTAGGATTTTAAAGGCATATTTTCCTCTTTTTCAGGCTACTCTAAAAAGGAATCCTGACGTTATTCCAGCTTCATTCCAAGTCTGGGGAGACATCACCTATCAGTGTGTCTCTCAGGTAATTTCAGAGCATTCTGATGTACGGTTTTTAAATTAAGGGCTCAAAAGTAACTATATTGACGTTTTTTTAGGCTGTTAAAGGCATATTTTCCTCTTTTTCAGGCTACTCTAAAAAGGAATCCTGACGTTATTCCAGCTTCATTCCAAGTCTGGGGAGACATCACCTATCAAGTGTGTCTCTCAGGTAATTTCAGAGCATTCTGTGATAGTTTTTAAAATAAGCCTCAAAAGTAAGCTATATTGACGTTTTTTTCAGGCTGTTAAAGGCATATTTCCTCTTTTTCAGGCTACTCTAAAAAGGAATCCTGACGTTATTCCAGCTTCATTCCAAGTCTGGGGGAGACATCACCTATCCAGTGTGTCTCTCAGTAATTTCAGAGCATTCTGATGTACGTTTTTAAAATTAAGGGCTCAAATAAAGCTATATTGACGTTTTTTAGGATGTTAAAGGCATATTTTCCTCTTTTTCAGGCTACTCTAAAAAGGAATCCTGACGTTATTCCAGCTTCATTCCAAGTCTGGGGAGACATCACCTATCCAGTGTGTCTCTCAGGTAATTTCAGAGCATTCTGATGTAGGATTTTAAAAATACAGCCTACAATGTGTATTACATAGTATAATTTAAATCTTTTTCAGGCTGTTAAGGGATATTTTTCTCTCTTTTTCAGGCTACTCTAAAAGGAATCCTGACGTTATTCCAGCTTCATTCCAAGTCTGGGGAGACATCACCTATCCAGTGTGTCTCTCAGGTAATTTCAGAGCATTCTGATGTAGGATTTTAAAAATACAGCCTACAATGTGTATTACATAGTATAATTTAAATCTTTTTCAGGCTGTTAAAGGATATTTTTCTCTTTTTCAGGCTACTCTAAAAAGGAATCCTGACGTTATTCCACTTCATTCCAAGTCTGGGGAGACATCACCTATCCAGTGTGTCTCTCAGGTAATTTCAGAGCATTCTGATGTAGGTTTTAAAATTAGGGCTCAAAAGTAAAGCTATTTTAAATTTTTTTAGGCTGTTAAAGGCATATTTTTCCTCTTTTTCAGGCTACTCTAAAAAGGAATCCTGACGTTATTCCAGCTTCATTCCAAGTCTGGGGGAGACATCACCTATCAAGTGTGTCTCTCAGGTAATTTCAGAGCATTCTGATGTAGGTTTAATAAAGCCTACAATGTGTATTACATAGTATAATTTAAATCTTTTTCAGGCTGTTAAAGGGATATTTTTCTCTCTTTTTCAGGCTACTCTAAAAAGGAATCCTGACTTATTCCAGCTTCATTCCAAGTCTGGGGGAGACATCACCTATCATGTGTCTCTCAGGTAATTTCAGAGCATTCTGATGTAGGATTTTAAAATAAGCCTACAATGTAATACATAGTATAATTTAAATCTTTTTCAGGCTGTTAAAGGCATATTTTTCTCTTTTTCAGGCTACTCTAAAAAGAATCCTGACGTTATTCCAGCTTCATTCCAAGTCTGGGGAGACATCACCTATCCATTGTGTCTCTCAGTAATTTCAGAGCATTCTGATGTAGGATTTTAAAAATACAGCCTACAATTGTATTACATAGTATAATTTAAAATCTTTTTCAGGCTGTTAAGGATATTTTTCTCTTTTCAGGCTACTCTAAAAAGAATCCTGACGTTATTCCAGCTTCATTCCAAGTCTGGGAGAGACATCACCTATCCATTGTGTCTCTCAGGTAATTTCAGAGCATTCTGATGTAGTTTTAAAATTAAGGGCTAAAGTAAAGCTATATTGACGTTTTTTAGGCTGTTAAAGGCATATTTTCCTCTTTTTTAGGCTACTCTAAAAAGGAATCCTGACGTTATTCCAGCTTCATTCCAAGTCTGGGGAGACATCACCTATCCAGTGTGTCTCTCAGGTAATTTCAGAGCATTCTGATGTAGGATTTTAAAAATTAAGCCTCAAAAGTAAAGCTAATATTTAACGTTTTTTTTCAGTGTTAAAGGCATATTTTCCTCTTTTTCAGGCTACTCTAAAAGGAATCCTGACGTTATTCCAGCTTCATTCCAAGTCTGGGGAGACATCACCTATCAATTGTGTCTCTCAGGTAATTTCAGAGCATTCTGATGTATTTTAAAATTAAGGCTCAAAAGTAAAGCTATATGAATTTTTTTTTAGGATGTTAAAGCATATTTTCCTCTTTTTCAGGCTACTCTAAAAAGAATCCTGACGTTATTCCAGCTTCATTCCAAGTCTGGGGAGACATCACCTATCAAGTGTGTCTCTCAGGTAATTTCAGAGCATTCTGATGTAGTTTTTAAAATTAAGGCTCAAAGTAAAGCTATATTGACTTTTTTTTAGGATGTTAAAGCATATTTTTCCTCTTTTTCAGGCTACTCTAAAAGGAATCCTACGTTATTCCAGCTTCATTCCAAGTCTGGGGAGACATCACCTATCCATTGTGTCTCTCAGGTAATTTCAGAGCATTCTGATGTAGATTTTAAAATAAGCCTACAATGTGTATTACATAGTATAATTTAAATCTTTTTCAGGCTGTTAAAGGCATATTTTTCCTCTTTTTCAGGCTACTCTAAAAGGAATCCTGACCGTTATTCCAGCTTCATTCCAAGTCTGGGAGAGACATCACCTATCCAGTGTGTCTCTCAGGTAATTTCAGAGCATTGATGTAGGATTTTAAAATACAGCCTACAAAAGAAAGCTATATTTAATTTTTTTTCAGGCTGTTAAAGGCATATTTTCTCTTTTTCAGGCTACTCTAAAAAGGAATCCTGACGTTATTCCAGCTTCATTCCAAGTCTGGGGGAACATCACCTATCCAGTGTGTCTCTCAGGTAATTTCAGAGCATTCTGATGTACGGTTTTAAAATAAAGGGCTACAAATTAAAGCTATATTTACTTTTTTTAGGCTGTTAAGGCATATTTTCCTCTTTTTAGGCTACTCTAAAAGGAATCCCACGTTATTCCAGCTTCATTCCAAGTCTGGGGGAGACATCACCTATCCATTGTGTCTCTCAGGTAATTTCAGAGCATTCTGATGTAGGATTTTAAAAATAAGCCTACAATGTGTATTACATAGTATAATTAAATCTTTTTCAGGCTGTTAAAGGGATATTTTTCTCTTTTTCAGGCTACTCTAAAAAGAATCCTGACGTTATTCCAGCTCAATTCCAAGTCTGGAGACATCACCTATCCAGTGTGTCCTCTCAGGTAATTTCAGAGCATTCTGATGTAGGATTTTAAAAATACAGCCTACATGTGTATTACATAGTATAATTTAAATCTTTTTCAGGCTGTTAAAGGGATATTTTTTCTTTTTTCAGGCTACTCTAAAAAGGAATCCTGACGTTATTCCACTTCATTCCAAGTCTGGGGGAGACATCACCTATCCAGTGGTGTCTCTCAGGTATTTCAGAGCATTCTGATGTAGG
>NW_022604835.1:0-20476 GCF_008692095.1 Etheostoma spectabile
ATTTTTCTCTTTTTCAGGCTACTCTAAAAAGGAATCCTGCCGTTATTCCAGCTTCATTCCAAGTCTGGGGGAGACATCACCTATCAAGTGTGTCTCTCAGGTATTTCAGAGCATTCTGATGTAGGATTTTAAAATAAGCCTACAATGTGTATTACATAGTATGATTTAAATCTTTTTCAGGCTGTTTAAAGGCAATTATTCCTCTTTTTTCAGGCTACTCTAAAAAGGAATCCTGACGTTATTCCAGCTTCATTCCAAGTCTGGGGGAGACATCACCTATCCAGTGTCTCTCAGGTAATTTCAGAGCATGTGATGTAGGTTTTTAAATTAAGGGCTCAAAAGTAAAGCTATATTGAACGTTTTTTAGGATGTTAAAGGCATATTTTCCTCTTTTCAGGCTACTCTAAAAGGAATCCCCGTTATTCCAGCTTCATTCCAAGTCTGGGGAGACATCACCTATCCATTGTGTCTCTCAGGTAATTTCAGAGCATTCTGATGTAGGTTTTAAAATTAAGCCTACAAAAGTAAAGCTATATTAAATTTTTTTAGGATGTTAAAGGCATATTTTTCCTCTTTTTCAGGCTACTCTAAAAAGGAATCCTGACGTTATTCCAGCTTCATTCCAAGTCTGGGGAGACATCACCTATCAATGTGTCTCTCAGGTAATTTCAGAGCATTCTGATGTAGGTTTTTAAAATTAGGCTAAAAGTAAAGCTATGTTTAAATTTTTTCAGGATGTTAAGGCATATTTTCTCTTTTTCAGGCTACTCTAAAAAGGAATCCTGACGTTATTCCAGCTTCATTCCAAGTCTGGGGGAGACATCACCTATCCATTGTGTCTCTCAGGTAATTTCAGAGCATTCTGATGTAGGATTTTAAAAATCAGCCTACCATGTGTATTACATGTATAATTTAAATCTTTTTCAGGCTGTTAAAGGATATTTTTCCTCTTTTTCAGGCTACTCTAAAAAGGAATCCTGACGTTATCCAGCTTCATTCCAAGTCTGGGAGAGACATCACCTATCCATTGTGTCTCTCAGGTAATTTCAGAGCATTCTGATGTAGGATTTTAAAAATACAGCCTACAATGTGTATTACATAGTATAATTTAAATCTTTTTCAGGCTGTTAAAGGGATATTTTTCTCTTTTTCAGGCTACTCTAAAAAGGATCCTGACGTTATTCCAGCTCATCTTCCAAGTCTGGGGGAGACATCACCTATCAATTGTGTCTCTCAGGTATTTCAGAGCATTGTGATGTACGGTTTTAAATAATTAAGGGCTCAAAAGTAAAGCTATATTGACGTTTTTTTTAGGATGTTAAAGGCATATTTTCCTCTTTTTCAGGCTACTCTAAAAAGGAATCCTGACGTTATTCCAGCTTCATTCCAAGTCTGGGGGAGACATCACCTATCAAGTGTGTCTCTCAGGTAATTTCAGAGCATTCTGATGTACGTTTTTAAAATTAAGGCTACAAAGTAAAGCTATTTGACTTTTTTTAGGCTGTTAAAGGCATATTTTTCTCTTTTTCAGGCTACTCTAAAAAGGAATCCTGACGTTATTCCAGCTTCATTCCAAGTCTGGGAGAGACATCACCTATCCAGTGTGTCTCTCAGGTAATTTCAGAGCATTCTGATGTAGGATTTTAAAATACAGCCTACAATGTGTTTACATAGTATAATTTAAATCTTTTCAGGCTGTTAAAGGATATTTTTTCTCTTTTTCAGGCTACTCTAAAAGGAATCCTGACGTTATTCCAGCTTCATCCAAGTCTGTGGGAGACATCACCTCTCAAGTGTGTCTCTCAGTAATTTCAGAGCATTCTGATGTACGGTTTTTAAAAATAAGGGCTCCAAGTAAAGCTATATTGACGTTTTTTTAGGATGTTAAAGGCATATTTTCCTCTTTTCAGGCTACTCTAAAAAGGAATCCTGACGTTATTCCACTTCATTCCAAGTCTGGGGAGACATCACCTATCAAGTGTGTCTCTCAGGTAATTTCAGAGCATTCTGATGTACGTTTTTAAAATTAAGGGCTCAATGTAAAGCTATATTGACGTTTTTTTAGGATGTTAAAGGCATATTTTCCTCTTTTTCAGGCTACTCTAAAAAGGAATCCTGACGTTATTCCAGCTTCATTCCAAGTCTGGGGGAGACATCACCTATCAAGTGTGTCTCTCAGGTAATTTCAGAGCATTCTGATGTACGATTTTAAAATTAAGGCTCAAAAGTAAGCTAGATTGACGTTTTTTTTAGGCTGTTAAAGGGATATTTTTCTCTTTTTCAGGCTACTCTAAAAAGGAATCCTGACGTTATTCCAGCTTCATTCCAAGTCTGGGGGAGACATCACCTATCAAGGGTGTCTCTCAGGTAAGTTCAGAGCATTCTGATGTACGGTTTTAAAATTAAGGGCTCAAAAGTAAAAATATATTGATGTTTTTTTAGCATGTTAAAGGCATATTTCCCTCTTTTTTAGGCTACTCTGAAAAGGAATCCCACCGTTATTCCAGATTCATTCCAAGTCTGGGAGAGACATCACCTATCCATTGTGTCTCTCAGGTAATTTCAGAGCATTCTGATGTAGGACTTTAAAAATACAGCCTACAATGTGTATTACATAGTATAATTTAAATCTTTTTCAGGCTGTTAAAGGGATATTTTTCTCTTTTTCAGGCTACTCTAAAAAGGAATCCTGACGTTATTCCAGCTTCATTCCAAGTCTGGGGGAGACATCACCTATCAAGTGTGTCTCTCAGGTAATTTCAGAGCATTGTGATGTACGGTTTTTAAAATAAGGGCTCAAAGTAAAGCTATATTGACGTTTTTTTTAGGCTGTTAAAGGCATATTTTCCTCTTTTTCAGGCTACTCTAAAAGGAATCCTGACGTTATTCCAGCTTCATTCCAAGTCTGGGGAGACATCACCTATCAAGTTGTGTCTCTCAGGTAATTTCAGAGCATTCTGATGTACGTTTTAAATTAAGCCTCAAAAGTAAAGCTATATTGACGTTTTTTTAGGATGTTAAAGGCATATTTTCCTCTTTTTTCAGGCTACTCTAAAAAGGAATCCTGACGTTATTCCAGCTTCATTCCAAGTCTGGGGAGACATCACCTATCAAGTGTGTCTCTCAGGTAATTTCAGAGCATTCTGATGTACGGTTTTAAATTAAGGGCTCAAAAGTAAGCTATATTGACGTTTTTTTAGGATGTTAAAGGCATATTTTCCTCTTTTTCAGGCTACTCTAAAAAGGAATCCTGACGTTATTCCAGCTTCATTCCAAGTCTGGGGGAGACATCACCTATCAATTGTGTCTCTCAGGTAATTCAGAGCATTCTGATGTAGGATTTTAAAAATACAGCCTACAATGTGTATTACATAGTATAATTTAAATCTTTTTCAGGCTGTTAAAGGATATTTTTCTCTTTTTCAGGCTACTCTAAAAGGAATCCTGACGTTATTCCAGCTTCATTCCAAGTCTGGGGAGACATCACCTATCAAGTGTGTCTCTCAGGTAATTTCAGAGCATTCTGATGTAGGATTTTAAAAATCAAGCCTACAATGTAATACAGTATAATTTAAATCTTTTTCAGGCTGTTAAAGGCATATTTTCCTCTTTTTCAGGCTACTCTAAAAAAGGAATCCTGACGTTATTCCAGCTTCATTCCAAGTCTGGGGGAGACATCACCTATCCGTTGTCTCTCTAATTTCAGAGCATTCTGATGTACGATTTTAAAATTAAGGCTCAAAAGTAAAGCTATATTTAACGTTTTTTTAGGCTGTTAAAGGCATATTTTCCTCTTTTTCAGGCTACTCTAAAAAGGAATCCTGACGTTATTCCAGCTTCATTCCAAGTCTGGGGAGACATCACCTATCAAGTGTGTCTCTCAGGTAATTTCAGAGCATTCTGATGTACGTTTTTAAATTAAGGGCTCAAAGTAAAGCTATATGACTTTTTTAGGATGTTAAAGGCATATTTCCTCTTTTTCAGGCTACTCTAAAAAGGAATCCTGACGTTATTCCAGCTTCATTCCAAGTCTGGGGGAGACATCACCTATCAAGTGTGTCTCTCAGGTAATTTCAGAGCATTTGATGTACGGTTTTAAAATTAAGGGCTCAAAATAAAGCTATATTGAATTCGTTTTTTAGGATGTTAAAGGCATATTTTCCTCTTTTTCAGGCTACTCTAAAAAGGAATCCTGACGTTATTCCAGCTTCATTCCAAGTCTGGGGGAGACATCACCTATCAAGTGTGTCTCTCAGGTAATTTCAGAGCATTCTGATGTACGGTTTTAAAATTAAGGCTCCAAGTAAAGCTATTTGACGTTTTTTTAGGCTGTTAAAGGATATTTTCCTCTTTTTCAGGCTACTCTAAAAAGGAATCCTGACGTTATTCCAGCTTCATTCCAAGTCTGGGGGAGACATCACCTATCCAAGTGTGTCTCTCAGGTAATTTCAGAGCATTCTGATGTAGGATTTTAAAATACAGCCTACAATGTGTATTACATAGTATAATTTAAATCTTTTTCAGGCTGTTAAAGGGATATTTTTCTCTTTTTCAGGCTACTCTAAAAGGAATCCTGACGTTATTCCAGCTTCATTCCAAGTCTGGGAGGACATCACCTATCCAGTTGTGTCTCTCAGGTAATTTCAGAGCATTCTGATGTAGGATTTTAAAAATACAGCCTACAATGTGTATTACATAGTATAATTTAAATCTTTTTCAGGCTGTTAAAGGGATATTTTTCTCTTTTTCAGGCTACTCTAAAAAGGAATCCTGCGTTATTCCAGCTTCATTCCAAGTCTGGGAGAGACATCACCTATCCAGTGTGTCTCTCAGGTAATTTCAGAGCATTGTGATGTACGGTTTTAAAAATTAGGGCTCAAAAGTAAAGCTATATTGACGTTTTTTTTAGGATGTTAAAGGCATATTTTCCTCTTTTTCAGGCTACTCTAAAAAGAATCCTGACGTTATTCCAGCTTCATTCCAAGTCTGGGGAGACATCACCTATCCATTGTGTCTCTCAGGTAATTTCAGAGCATTCTGATGTAGGATTTTAAAAATACAGCCTACAATGTGTATACATAGTATAATTTAAATCTTTTTCAGGCTGTTAAAGGGATATTTTTCTCTTTTTCAGGCTACTCTAAAAAGGAATCCTGACGTTTTCCAGCTTCATTCCAAGTCTGGGGAGACATCACCTATCAAGTGTGTCTCTCAGGTAATTTCAGAGCATTCTGATGTAGGATTTTAAAATAAAGCCTACATGTCTAATACATAGTATAATTAAATCTTTTTCAGGCTGTTAAAGGGATATTTTTCTCTTTTTCAGGCTACTCTAAAAAGGAATCCTGACGTTATTCCAGCTTCATTCCAAGTCTGGGAGAGACATCACCTATCCATTGTGTCTCTCAGGTAATTTCAGAGCATTCTGATGTAGGATTTAAAAATACAGCCTACAATGTGTATTACATAGTATAATTTAAATCTTTTTCAGGCTGTTAAAGGGAATTTTTCTCTTTTTCAGGCTACTCTAAAAAGGAATCCTGACCGTTATTCCAGCTTCATTCCAAGTCTGGGGGAGACATCACCTATCCAGTGTGTCTCTCAGGTAATTTCAGAGCATTGTGATGTACGGTTTTAAAATTAAGGCTCAAAAGTAAAGCTATATTGACGTTTTTTTAGGATGTTAAAGGCATATTTTCCTCTTTTTCAGGCTACTCTAAAAAGGAATCCACGTTATTCCAGCTTCATTCCAAGTCTGGGGGAGACATCACCTATCATTGTGTCTCTCAGGTAATTTCAGAGCATTCTGATGTACGTTTTAAAATTAAGGGCTCAAAGTAAAGCTATTTGACGTTTTTTTAGGATGTTTAAGGCATATTTTTCTCTTTTTCAGGCTACTCTAAAAGGAATCCACGTTATTCCAGCTTCATTCCAAGTCTGGGGAGACATCACCTATCCATGTGGTCTCTCAGGTAATTTCAGAGCATTCTGATGTACGGTTTTAAAATTAAGGGCTCAAAAGTAAAGCTATATTGACGTTTTTTTTAGGATGTTAAGGCATATTTCCTCTTTTTCAGGCTACTCTAAAAAGGAATCCTGACGTTATTCCAGCTTCATTCCAAGTCTGGGGAGACATCACCTATCAAGTGTGTCTCTCAGGTATTTCAGAGCATTCTGATGTACGTTTTAAAATAAGGGCTCAAAGTAAAGCTATATTGACGTTTTTTAGGATGTTAAAGGCATATTTTCCTCTTTTTCAGGCTACTCTAAAAAGGAATCCACCGTTATTCCAGCTTCATTCCAAGTCTGGGAGAGACATCACCTATCCAGTGTGTCTCTCAGGTAATTTCAGAGCATTCTGATGTAGGATTTTAAAATCAGCCTACAATGTGTATTACATAGTATAATTTAAATCTTTTTCAGGCTGTTAAAGGGATATTTTTCTCTTTTTCAGGCTACTCTAAAAAGGAATCCTGACGTTATTCCAGCTTCATTCCAAGTCTGGGAGACATCACCTATCCTGTGTCTCTCAGGTAATTTCAGAGCATTCTGATGTAGGTTTTAAAAATTAAGGGCTCAAAAGTAAGCTATATTGACGTTTTTTTAGGATGTTAAAGGCATATTTTCCTCTTTTTCAGGCTACTCTAAAAGGAATCCTGACGTTATTCCAGCTTCATTCCAAGTCTGGGGGAGACATCACCTATCAAGTGTGTCTCTCAGGTAATTTCAGAGCATTCTGATGTACGGTTTTAAAATTAAGGGCTCCAAAGTAAGCTATATTGACGTTTTTTTTAGGATGTTAAAGGCATATTTCCCTCTTTTTCAGGCTACTCTAAAAGGAATCCTGACGTTATTCCAGCTTCATTCCAAGTCTGGGGAGACATCACCTACCATTGTGTCTCTCAGGTATTTCAGAGCATTCTGATGTAGGATTTAAAATAAGCCTACAATGTGTATTACATAGTATAATTTAAATCTTTTTCAGGCTGTTAAAGGGATATTTTTCTCTTTTTTCAGGCTACTCTAAAAAGGAATCCTGACGTTATTCCAGCTTCATTCCAGTCTGGGGAGACATCACCTATCCATTGTGTCCTCAGGTAATTTCAGAGCATTCTGATGTAGGATTTTAAAAATACAGCCTACAATGTGTTTACATAGTATATTTAAATCTTTTTCAGGCTGTTAAAGGGATATTTTTCCTCTTTTTCAGGCTACTCTAAAAGGAATCCTGACGTTATTCCAGCTTCATTCCAAGTCTGGGGAGACATCACCTATCAAGTGTGTCTCTCAGGTAATTCAGAGCATTCTGATGTACGGTTTTAAAATTAAGGGCTCAAAAGTAAAGCTATATTGACGTTTTTTTAGGATGTTAAAGGCATATTTTCCTCTTTTTCAGGCTACTCTAAAAGGAATCCTGACGTTATTCCAGCTTCATTCCAAGTCTGGGGGGAGACATCACCTATCAAGTGTGTCTCTCAGGTAATTTCAGAGCATTCTGATGTACGGTTTTAAAATTAAGGCTCAAAAGTAAAGCATATATTTACGTTTTTTTTAGGATGTTAAAGGCATATTTTCCTCTTTTTCAGGCTACTCTAAAAAGGAATCCTGCGTTATTCCAGCTTCTTCATTCCAAGTCTGGGGGAGACATCACCTATCCAGTGTGTCTCTCAGGTAATTTCAGAGCATTCTGATGTAGGATTTTAAATACAGCCTACAATGTGTATTACATAGTATAATTTAATCTTTTTCAGGCTGTTAAAGGGATATTTTCCTCTTTTTCAGGCTACTCTAAAAAGAATCCTGACGTTATTCCAGCTTCATTCCAAGTCTGGGGGAGACATCACCTATCAGTGTGTCTCTCAGGTAATTTCAGAGCATTCTGATGTACGATTTTAAAATAAGGGCCTAAAAGTAAAGCTATATTGACGTTTTTTTTTAGATGTTAAAGGCATATTTTCTCTTTTTCAGGCTACTCTAAAAGGAATCCTGACGTTATTCCAGCTTCATTCCAAGTCTGGGGGAGACATCACCTATCAGTGTGTCTCTCAGGTAATTTCAGAGCATTCTGATGTAGGATTTTAAAATACAGCCTACAATGTGTATACATAGTATAATTTAAATCTTTTAGGCTGTTAAAGGATATTTTTCCTCTTTTCAGGCTACTCTAAAAAGGAATCCTGACGTTATTCCAGCTTCATTCCAAGTCTGGGGGAGACATCACCTATCAGTGTGTCTCTCAGGTAATTTCAGAGCATTCTGATGTAGGTTTTAAAAATAGAGCTCAAAATAAAGCATATTACGTTTTTAGGATGTTAAAGGCATATTTTCCTCTTTTTCAGGCTACTCTAAAAGGAATCCTGACGTTATTCCAGCTTCATTCCAAGTCTGGGGGAGACATCACCTATCAAGTGTGTCTCTCAGGTAATTTCAGAGCATTCTGATGTACGGATTTTAAAAATAAAGCCTACAATGTAACTAGTATAATTTTTATCTTTTTCAGGCTGTTAAAGGCATATTTTCTTCTTTTTTTCAGGCTACTCTAAAAAGGAATCCTGACGTTATTCCAGCTTCATTCAAGTCTGGGGGAGACATCACCTACCATTGTGTCTCTCAGTAATTTCAGAGCATTCTGATGTAGGATTTTAAAATACAGCCTACAATGTGTATTACATAGTATAATTTAAATCTTTTCAGGCTGTTAAAGGGATATTTTTCCTCTTTTTCAGGCTACTCTAAAAAGGAATCCTGACGTTATTCCAGCTTCATTCCAAGTCTGGGGAGACATCACCTATCCATTGTGTCTCTCAGGTAATTTCAGAGCATTGTGATGTAGGATTTTAAAAATTAAGGGCTCAAAAGTAAGCTATATTACGTTTTTTTTAGGATGTTAAAGGCATTTTTCCTCTTTTTCAGGCTACTCTAAAAAGGAATCCTGACGTTATTCCAGCTTCATTCCAAGTCTGGGGGAGACATCACCTATCAAGGTGTCTCTCAGGTAATTTCAGAGCATTCTGATGTACGGTTTTTAAAATTAGGGCTACAAAGTAAGCTATATTGACGTTTTTTCAGGATGTTAAGGCATATTTCCTCTTTTTTCAGGCTACTCTAAAAAGGAATCCCACGTTATTCCAGCTTCATTCCAAGTCTGGGGAGACATCACCTATCAATGTGTCTCTCAGGTAATTTCAGAGCATTCTGATGTAGATTTTTAAAATACAGCCTACAATGGTATTACATAGTATAATTTAAATCTTTTTCAGGCTGTTAAAGGCATATTTTTCTCTTTTTCAGGCTACTCTAAAAAGGATCCTGACGTTATTCCAGCTTCATTCCAAGTCTGGGAGAGACATCACCTATCCATTGTGTCTCTCAGGTAATTTCAGAGCATTCTGATGTAGGATTTAAAAATACAGCCTACAATGTGTATTACATAGTATAATTTAAATCTTTTTCAGGCTGTTAAAGGGATATTTTTCTCTTTTTCAGGCTACTCTAAAAAGGAATCCTGACGTTATTCCAGCTTCATTCCAAGTCTGGGGAGACATCACCTATCAAGTGTGTCTCTCAGGTAATTTCAGAGCATTCTGATGTACGGTTTTAAAATTAAGGCTCAAAAGTAAAGCTATATTGACGTTTTTTTAGGATGTTAAAGGCATATTTTTCCTCTTTTTCAGGCTACTCTAAAAAGGAATCCTGACGTTATTCCAGCTTCATTCCAAGTCTGGGGGAGACATCACCTATCAAGTGTGTCTCTCAGGTAATTTCAGAGCATTCTGATGTAGGATTTTAAAAATACAGCCTACAATGTGTATTACATAGTATAATTTAAATCTTTTTCAGGCTGTTAAAGGGATATTTTTCTCTTTTTCAGGCTACTCTAAAAAGGAATCCCACCGTTATTCCAGCTTCATTCCAAGTCTGGGAGAGACATCACCTATCCATTGTGTCACTCAGGTAATTTCAGAGCATTGTGATGTACGGTTTTATAATTAAGGGCTCAAAAGTAAAGCTATATTGACGTTTTTTTAGGATGTTAAAGGCATATTTTCCTCTTTTTCAGGCTACTCTAAAAAGGAATCCTGACGTTATTCCAGCTTCATTCCAAGTCTGGGGGAGACATCACCTATCAAGTGTGTCTCTCAGGTAATTTCAGAGCATTGTGATGTACGGTTTTAAAATTAAGGGCTCCAAAGTAAAGCTATATTGACGTTTTTTTAGGATGTTAAAGGCATATTTCCCTCTTTTTTAGGCTACTCTGAAAAGGAATCCCACCGTTATTCCAGATTCAATCCAAGTCTGGGAGAGACATCACCTATCCATTGTGTCTCTCAGGTAATTTCAGAGCATTCTGATGTAGGATTTTAAAAATACAGCCTACAATGTGTATTACATAGTATAATTTAAATCTTTTTCAGGCTGTTAAAGGGATATTTTTCTCTTTTTCAGGCTACTCTAAAAGGAATCCTGACGTTATTCCAGCTTCAATCCAAGTCTGGGAGAGACATCACCTATCCATTGTGTCCTCTCAGGTAATTTCAGAGCATTCTGATGTAGGATTTTAAAATACAGCCTACAATGTGTATTACATAGTATAATTTAAATCTTTTTCAGGCTGTTAAAGGATATTTTTCTCTTTTTCAGGCTACTCTAAAAAGAATCCTGACGTTATTCCAGCTTCATTCCAAGTCTGGGGGAGACATCACCTATCAAGTGTGTCTCTCAGGTAATTTCAGAGCATTCTGATGTACGATTTTAAAATAAGCCTACAAAGTAAGCTATATTGAAATTTTTTTCAGGATGTTAAGGCATATTTTCCTCTTTTTCAGGCTACTCTAAAAGGAATCCTGACGTTATTCCAGCTTCATTCCAAGTCTGGGGGAGACATCACCTATCAAGTGTGTCTCTCAGGTAATTTCAGAGCATTCTGATGTACGTTTTTAAAATTAAGGGCTCAAAAGTAAGCTAATTGACGTTTTTTAGGATGTTAAAGCATATTTTCCTCTTTTTTCAGGCTACTCTAAAAAGAATCCTGACGTTATTCCAGCTTCATTCCAAGTCTGGGGGAGACATCACCTATCAAGGTGTTCTCTCAGGTAATTTCAGAGCATTCTGATGTAGGATTTTAAAAATACAGCCTACAATGTGTATACATAGTATAATTTAAATCTTTTTCAGGCTGTTAAAGGGATATTTTTTCTCTTTTCAGGCTACTCTAAAAGGAATCCTGACGTTATTCCAGCTTCATTCCAAGTCTGGGGGAGACATCACCTATCAAGTGTGTCTCTCAGGTAATTTCAGAGCATTCTGATGTACGGTTTAAAATTAAGGCTCAAAAGTAAAGCTATATTGACGTTTTTTTAGGATGTTAAGGCATATTTTTCCTCTTTTTCAGGCTACTCTAAAAAGGAATCCTGACGTTATTCCAGCTTCATTCCAAGTCTGGGGAGACATCACCTATCAAGTGTGTCTCTCAGGTAATTTCAGAGCATTCTGATGTAGGATTTTAAAAATACAGCCTACAATGTGTACATAGTATATTTAAATCTTTTTTCAGGCTGTTAAGGCATATTTTTTCTCTTTTTCAGGCTACTCTAAAAAGGAATCCTGACCGTTATTCCAGCTTCATTCCAAGTCTGGGGAGACATCACCTATCCATTGTGTCTCTCAGGTAATTTCAGAGCATTCTGATGTAGGATTTTAAAATACAGCCTACAATGTGTTTACAAGTATAATTTAAATCTTTTTCAGGCTGTTAAAGGGATATTTTTCTCTTTTTCAGCTACTCTAAAAAGGAATCCTGACGTTATTCCAGCTTCATTCCAAGTCTGGGAGAGACATCACCTATCCAGTGTGTCTCTCATGTAATTTCAGAGCATTGTGATGTACGTTTTAAAAATTAAGGGCTCAAAAGTAAAGCTATATTGACTTTTTTTTTAGGATGTTAAAGCATATTTTCCTCTTTTTCAGGCTACTCTAAAAAGGAATCCTGACGTTATTCCAGCTTCATTCCAAGTCTGGGGGAGACATCACCTATCAAGTGTGTCTCTCAGGTAATTTCAGAGCATTCTGATGTAGGTTTTAAAATTAAGGGCTCCAAAGTAAACTATATTGAAATTTTTTTAGGATGTTAAAGGCATATTTCCCTCTTTTTCAGGCTACTCTAAAAAGGAATCCCACCGTATTCCAGCTTCATTCCAAGTCTGGGGGAGACATCACCTATCCATTGTGTCTCTCAGGTAATTTCAGAGCATTCTGATGTAGGATTTAAAAATACAGCCTACAATGTGTATTACATAGTATAATTTAAATCTTTTTCAGGCTGTTAAAGGATATTTTTCTCTTTTTCAGGCTACTCTAAAAAGGAATCCTGACGTTATTCCAGCTTCATTCCAAGTCTGGGAGAGATCACCTATCCAATGTGTCTCTCAGGTAATTTCAGAGCATTCTGATGTAGGATTTTAAAATAAGGCTACAAAGTAAGCATATATATTTTTTTTTTAGGATGTTAAAGGCATATTTTCCTCTTTTTCAGGCTACTCTAAAAAGGAATCCTGACGTTATTCCAGCTTCATTCCAAGTCTGGGGAGACATCACCTATCCATTGTGTCTCTCAGGTAATTTCAGAGCATTCTGATGTAGATTTTAAAATACAGCCTACAATGTGTATTACATAGTATAATTTAAATCTTTTTCAGGCTGTTAAAGGGATATTTTTCTCTTTTTCAGGCTACTCTAAAAGGGAATCCTGACGTTATTCCGCTTCATTCCAAGTCTGGGGAGACATCACCTATCAGTGTGTCTCTTGGTAATTTCAGAGCATTCTGATGTAGGATTTTAAAATTAAGCCACAATGTGTATTACATAGTTATAATTTTTTCTTTTCAGGCTGTTAAGGCTATTTTTCCTCTTTTTTTCAGGCTACTCTAAAAAGGAATCCTGACGTTATTCCAGCTTTATTTACCAGTCTGGGAGAGACATCACCTATCCAGTGTGTCTCTCAGGTAATTTCAGAGCATTCTGATGTAGGATTTTAAAATACAGCCTACAATGTGTATTACATAGTATAATTTAAATCTTTTTCAGCTGTTAAAGGGATATTTTTCTCTTTTCCAGGCTACTCTAAAAGGAATCCTGACGTTATTCCAGCTTCATTCCAAGTCTGGAGGACATCACTATCAAGTGTGTCTCTCAGGTAATTCAGAGCATTCTGATGTAGGATTTTAAAAATACAGCCTACAATGTGTATTACATAGTATAATTTAAATCTTTTTCAGGCTGTTAAAGGGATATTTTTCTCTTTTTCAGGCTACTCTAAAAAGGAATCCTGACGTTATTCCAGCTTCATTCCAAGTCTGGGGGAGACACACCTATCCGTGTGTCTCTCAGGTAATTTCAGAGCATTCTGATGTACGGTTTTAAATTAAGGGCTCAAAAGTAAAGCTATATTGACGTTTTTTTTAGGATGTTAAAGGCATATTTTTCCTCTTTTTCAGGCTACTCTAAAAGGAATCCTGACGTTATTCCAGCTTCATTCCAAGTCTGGGGGAGACATCACCTATCAAGTGTGTCTCTCAGGTAATTTCAGAGCATTCTGATGTAGGATTTTAAAAATACAGCCTACAATGTGTATTACATAGTATAATTTAAATTTTTCAGGCTGTTAAAGGGATATTTTCTCTTTTTCAGGCTACTCTAAAAAGGAATCCCACGTTATTCCAGCTTCATTCCAAGTCTGGGAGAGACATCACCTATCCATTGTGTCTCTCAGGTAATTTCAGAGCATTCTGATGTAGGATTTTAAAAATACAGCCTACAATGTGTTTACATAGTATAATTTAAATCTTTTTCAGGCTGTTAAAGGGATATTTTTCTCTTTTTCAGGCTACTCTAAAAAGGAATCCTGACGTTATTCCAGCTTCATTCCAAGTCTGGGGGAGACATCACCTATCCAGTGTGTCTCTCAGGTAATTTCAGAGCATTCTGATGTACGGTTTTAAAATTAAGGGCTCAAAAGTAAAGCTATATTGACGTTTTTTTAGGCTGTTAAAGGCATATTTCCCTTTTTTAGGCTACTCTAAAAAGGAATCCTGACGTTATTCCAGCTTCATTCCAAGTCTGGGGGAGACATCACCTATCCAGTGGTCTCTCAGGTAATTTCAGAGCATTCTGATGTAGGATTTTAAAATACAGCCTACAATGTGTATTACATAGTATAATTTAAATCTTTTTCAGGCTGTTAAAGGGATATTTTTCTCTTTTTCAGGCTACTCTAAAAAGGAATCCTGACGTTATTCCAGCTTCATTCCAAGTCTGGGGAGACATCACCTATCCAAGTGTGTCTCTCAGGTAATTTCAGAGCATTCTGATGTAGGATTTTAAAAATAACAGCCTACAATGTGTATACATAGTATAATTTAAATCTTTTTCAGGCTGTTAAAGGGATATTTTTCTCTTTTTCAGGCTACTCTAAAAAGAATCCCACCAGTTCATTCCAGTCTTCAGCATTCTTTGTAGGATTTTAAAATACAGCCTACAATGGTTATACATAGTATAATTTAAATCTTTTCAGGCTGTTAAAGGGATATTTTTCTCTTTTTCAGGCTACTCTAAAAAGGAATCCTGACGTTATTCCAGCTTCATTCCAAGTCTGGGGGAGACATCACCTATCAAGTGTGTCTCTCAGGTAATTTCAGAGCATCTGATGTACGGTTTTAAATTAAGGGCTCAAAAGTAAAGCATAATTGACGTTTTTTTAGGATGTTAAGGGCATATTTTCCTCTTTTTCAGGCTACTCTAAAAGGAATCCTACGTTATTCCAGCTTCATTCCAAGTCTGGGGAGACATCACCTATCAAGTGTGTCTCTCAGGTAATTTCAGAGCATTCTGATGTAGGATTTTAAAATACAGCCTCAATGTGTATTACATAGTATAATTAAATCTTTTTCAGGCTGTTAAAGGGATATTTTTTCTCTTTTCAGGCTACTCTAAAAAGGAATCCTGACGTTATTCCAGCTTCATTCCAAGTCTGGGGAGACATCACCTATCCATTGTGTCTCTCAGGTAATTTCAGAGCATTCTGATGTAGGATTTTAAAATACAGCCTACAATGTTTATTACATAGTATAATTTAAATCTTTTTCAGGCTGTTAAAGGATATTTTCTCTTTTTCAGGCTACTCTAAAAAGGAATCCTGACGTTATTCCAGCTTCATTCCAAGTCTGGGGAGACATCACCTATCAAGGTGTCTCTCAGGTAATTCAGAGCATTCTGATGTACGTTTTAAAATTAAGGGCTCAAAAGTAAAATATATTGACGTTTTTTTAGGATGTTAAAGGCATATTTTCCTTTTTTTAGGCTACTCTAAAAGGAATCCTGACCGTTATTCCAGCTTCATTCCAAGTCTGGAGAGACATCACCTATCCATTGTGTCTCTCAGGTAATTTCAGAGCATTCTGATGTAGGATTTTAAAAATACAGCCTACAATTGTATTACATAGTATAATTTAAATCTTTTTCAGGCTGTTAAAGGGATATTTTTCTCTTTTTCAGGCTACTCTAAAAAGGAATCCCACCGTTTTCCAGCTTCATTCCAAGTCTGGGGGAGACATCACCTATCCAGTGTGTCTCTCAGGTAATTTCAGAGCATTCTGATGTAGGATTTTAAAAATACAGCTACAATGTGTATTACATAGTATAATTTAAATCTTTTTCAGGCTGTTAAAGGGATATTTTTCTCTTTTTCAGGCTACTCTAAAAGGAATCCTGACGTTATTCCAGCTTCATTCCAAGTCTGGGGGAGACATCACCTATCCAGTGTGTCTCTCAGGTAATTCAGAGCATTCTGATGTAGGATTTTAAAATTAAAGCCTACAATGTCTATACATAGTATAATTAATCTTTTTCAGGCTGTTAAGGATATTTTTCTCTTTTTCAGGCTACTCTAAAAGAATCCACGTTATTCCAGCTTCAGAGCATTCTTATGTAGGATTTTAAAATACAGCCTACATGTGGTTTACATAGTATAATTTAAATCTTTTGCAGGCTGTTAAAGGGATATTTTTCCTCTTTTTCAGGCTACTCTAAAAGGAATCCTGACGTTATTCCAGCTTCATTCCAAGTCTGGGGGAGACATCACCTATCAAGTGTGTCTCTCAGGTAATTTCAGAGCATTCTGATGTAGGTTTTAAAATTACAGCTCAAAGTAAGTATATTGACGTTTTTTTAGGCTGTTAAAGGCATATTTTTCTCTTTTCAGGCTACTCTAAAAGGAATCCTGACGTTATTCCAGCTTCATTCCAAGTCTGGGGAGACATCACCTATCCTGTGGTCTCTCAGTAATTTCAGAGCATTCTGATGTAGGTTTTTTAAAATACAGCCTACAATGTGTATTACATAGTATAATTTAAATCTTTTCAGGCTGTTAAAGGGATATTTTCTCTCAGGCTACTTTCAAAGCATTCTGATGTAGGTTTTTAAAAATACAGCCTACAATGTGTATTACATAGTATAATTTAAATCTTTTTCAGGCTGTTAAAGGGATATTTTTCTCTTTTTCAGGCTACTCTAAAAGGAATCTGACGTTATTCCAGCTTCATTCCAAGTCTGGGGAGACATCACCTATCAAGTGTGTCTCTCAGGTAATTCAGAGCATTGATGTACGTTTTAAAATTAAGGGCTCAAAAGTAAATCTATTGATGTTTTTTTTAGGATGTTAAGGCATATTTCCTCTTTTTCAGGCTACTCTAAAAGGAATCCTGACCGTTATTCCAGCTTCATTCCAAGTCTGGGAGAACCACCTATCCATTGTGTCCTCAGGTAATTTCAGAGCATTCTGATGTGGATTTTAAAATACAGCCTACAATGTGTATTACATAGTATAATTTAAATCTTTTTCAGGCTGTTAAAGGGATATTTTTCTCTTTTTCAGGCTACTCTAAAAGGAATCCTGACGTTATTCCAGCTTCATTCCAAGTCTGGGGAGACATCACCTATCAAGTGTGTCTCTCAGGTAATTTCAGAGCATTCTGATGTACGGTTTTAAAATTAAGGGCTCAAAAGTAAAGCTAATTTACTTTTTTTAGGATGTTAAAGGCATATTTTCCTCTTTTTCAGGCTACTCTAAAAGGAATCCTGACGTTATTCCAGCTTCATTCCAAGTCTGGGGAGACATCACCTATCAGTGTGTCTCTCAGGTAATTTCAGAGCATTCTGATGTAGGATTTTAAAATACAGCCTACAATGTGTATTACATAGTATAATTTAAATCTTTTTCAGGCTGTTAAAGGGATATTTTTCTCTTTTTCAGGCTACTCTAAAAAGGATTCCTGCGTTATTCCAGCTTCATTCCAAGTCTGGGGGAGACATCACCTATCCATTGTGTCTCTCAGGTAATTTCAGAGCATTCTGATGTAGATTTTAAAATACAGCCTACAATGTGTATTACATAGTATAATTTAAATCTTTTCAGGCTGTTAAAGGGATATTTTTTCTCTTTTTTCAGGCTACTCTAAAAAGGAATCCTGACGTTATTCCAGCTTCATTCCATCTGGGGGAGACATCACCTATCAGGTGTCTCTCAGTAATTTCAGAGCATTCTGATGTACGGTTTTAAAATTAAGGCTCAAAAGTAAAATATATTGATGTTTTTTAGGATGTTAAAGGCATATTTTTCTCTTTTTCAGGCTACTCTAAAAAGGAATCCCACCGTTATTCCAGCTTCATTCCAAGTCTGGGAGAGACATCACCTATCCAGTGTGTCTCTCAGGTAATTTCAGAGCATTCTGATGTAGGATTTTAAAAATACAGCCTACAATGTGTATTACATAGTATAATTTTAATCTTTTTCAGGCTGTTAAAGGGATATTTTTCTCTTTTTCAGGCTACTCTAAAAAGAATCCTGACGTTATTCCGCTTCATTCCAAGTCTGGGGAGACATCACCTATCCAAGGTGTCTCTCAGGTAAGTTCAGAGCATTCTGATGTACGGTTTTAAAATTAAGGGCTCAAAAGTAAAGCTATATTGACGTTTTTTAGGATGTTAAGGCATATTTTCCTCTTTTTTAGGCTACTCTAAAAGGAATCCTGACGTTATTCCATTCATTCCAAGTCTGGGGGAGACATCACCTATCCATTGTGTCTCTCAGGTAATTTCAGAGCATTCTGATGTAGGATTTAAAAATACAGCCTACAATGTGTATTACATAGTATAATTTAAATCTTTTTCAGGCTTTAAAGGATATTTTTCTCTTTTTCAGGCTACTCTAAAAAGGAATCCTGACGTTATTCCAGCTTCATTCCAAGTCTGGGAGAGATCACCTATCAAGTTGTCTCTCAGGTAATTTCAGAGCATTGTGATGTACGGTTTTAAATTAAGGGCTCAAAAGTAAAGCTATATTGACGTTTTTTTAGGATGTTAAAGGCATATTTTCCTCTTTTTCAGGCTACTCTAAAAAGGAATCCTGACGTTATTCCAGCTTCATTCCAAGTCTGGAGGAGACATCACCTATCAAGTGTGTCTCTCAGGTAATTTCAGAGCATTCTGATGTACGGATTTTTAAAATAAAGCCTACAATGTGTAGTACATAGATATTTAAATCTTTTTCAGGCTGTTAAGGATATTTTTCTCTTTTTCGGCTACTCTAAAAGGAATCCCACCGTTATTCCAGCTTCATTCCAAGTCTGGGAGAGACATCACCTATCCATGTGTCTCTCAGGTAATTTCAGAGCATTCTGATGTAGGATTTTAAAAATACAGCCTACAATGTGTAATTACATAGTATAATTTAAATCTTTTTCAGCTGTTAAAGGGAATTTTTCTCTCTTTTTCAGGCTACTCTAAAAAGGAATCCTGACGTTATTCCAGCTTCATCCAGTCTGGGGGAGACATCACCTATCAAGTGTGTCCTCTCAGGTAATTTCAGAGCATTCTGATGTACGTTTTAAAATAAGGGCGCAAAGTAAAAATATATTACGCGTTTTTTTAGGATGTTAAAGGCATATTTCCTCTTTTTCAGGCTACTCTAAAAAGGAATCCTGACGTTATTCCAGCTTCATTCCAAGTCTGGGGGAGACATCACCTATCCAGTGTGTCTCTCAGGTAATTTCAGAGCATTCTGATGTAGGATTTTAAAAATACAGCCTACATGTGTATTACATATATAATTTTTAATTTTTTCAGGCTGTTAAAGGATATTTTTCTCTTTTCAGGCTACTCTAAAAGGAATCCTGACGTTATTCCAGCTTCATTCCAAGTCTGGGGGAGACATCACCTATCCATGGTGTCTCTCAGTAATTTCAGAGCATTCTGATGTAGGATTTTAAAAATACAGGGCTCAAAAGTAAAATATATGATGTTTTTTAGGATGTTAAAGGCATATTTCTCTTTTTCAGGCTACTCTAAAAAGGAATCCTGACGTTATTCCAGTCATTCCAAGTCTGGGAGAGACATCACTATCCAGTGTGTCTCTCAGGTAATTTCAGAGCATTCTGATGTAGGATTTTAAAATACAGGCCTACAAAGTATACATAGTATAATTAAATCTTTTTCAGGCTGTTAAAGGGATATTTTTCTCTTTTTCAGGCTACTCTAAAAAGGAATCCTGACGTTATTCCAGCTTCATTCCAAGTCTGGGGAGAGACATCACCTATCAAGTGTGTCTCTCAGGTAATTCAGAGCATTCTGATGTAGGATTTTAAAAATAACAGCCTACAAAAAGTAAAGCTATATTTAAATTTTTTTCAGGCTGTTAAAGGGATATTTCCTCTTTTTCAGGCTACTCTAAAAAGGAATCCTGACGTTATTCCAGCTTCATTCCAAGTTGGGGGAGACATCACCTATCAAGTGTGTCTCTCAGGTAATTTCAGAGCATTTGATGTACGGATTTTAAAAATAAGCCTACAATGTGTAATACATAGTATAATAAATCTTTTCAGGCTGTTAAAGGGATATTTCTCTTTTCAGGCTACTCTAAAAAGGAATCCTGACGTTATTCCAGCTTCATTCCAAGTCTGGGAGAGACATCACCTATCCATTGTGTCTCAGGTAATTTCAGAGCATTCTGATGTAGGATTTTAAAAAACAGCCTACAATGGTATTACATAGTATAATTTAATCTTTTTCAGGCTGTTAAAGGGATATTTTTCTCTTTTCAGGCTACTCTAAAAAGGAATCCTGACGTTATTCCAGCTTCATTCCAAGTCTGGGGGAGACATCACCTATCAAGTGTGTCTCTCAGGTAATTTCAGAGCATTCTGATGTAGGATTTTAAAAATACAGGCCTCAATGTGTATACATAGTATAATTTAAATTTTTTAAGGCTGTAAAGGGATATTTTTCTTTTTCAGGCTACTCTAAAAAGGAATGACGTTATTCCAGCTTCATTCCAAGTCTGGGGGAGACATCACCTATCAAGTGTGTCTCTCAGGTAATTTCAGAGCATTGTGATGTACGGTTTTAAAATAAGGGCTCAAAAGTAAAG
>NW_022604836.1:0-4637 GCF_008692095.1 Etheostoma spectabile
AATCCCACCATTATCCACTTCATTCCAAGTCTGGGAGAGACATCACCTATCCATTGTGTCACTCAGGTATTTCAGAGCATTCTGATGTAGGATTTTAAAAATACAGCCTACAATGTGTAATTACTAGTATAATTTAAATCTTTTTCAGGCTGTTAAGGGATATTTTTTCTTTTTTCAGGCTACTCTAAAAAGGAATCCTGATATTATTCCAGCTTCATTCCAGTCTGGGGAGACATCACCTATCAGTGTGTCTCTCAGGTAATTTCAGAGCATTCTGATGTACGGTTTTAAAATAAGGCCTCAAAAGTAAAAGCTATGTTGACTTTTTTTTTTAGGCTGTTAAAGGCTTATTTCTCTTTTTCAGGCTACTCTAAAAAGGAATCCTGACGTTATTCCAGCTTCATTCCCAGTCTGGGGGAGACATCACCTATCAAGTGTGTCTCTCAGGTAATTTCAGAGCATTCTGATGTAGGATTTTAAAATACAGCCACTACAAGTGTATTACATAGTATAATTTAATCTTTTTCAGGCTGTTAAAGGGATATTTTTCTCTCTTTTTCAGGCTACTCTAAAAAGGAACCCACGTTATTCCACGTCATTCCAAGTCTGGGAGAGACATCACCTATCAATTGTGTCTCTCAGGTAATTTCAGAGCATTCTGATGTAGGATTTTAAAAATACAGCCTACAATGTTATTACAAGTATAATTAAATCTTTTTCAGGCTGTTAAGGGATATTTTTCCTCTTTTCAGGCTACTCTAAAAGGAATCCTGACGTTATTCCAGCTTCATTTCCAAGTCTGGGGGAGACATCACCTATCAAGTGTGTCTCTCAGGTAATTTCAGAGCATTCTGATGTAGATTTTAAAATACAGCCTACAATGTGTATTACATAGTATAATTTAAATCTTTTTCAGGCTGTTAAAGGGATATTTTTCTCTTTTTCAGGCTACTCTAAAAGAAAATCCCACCGTTATTCCAGCTTCATTCCAAGTCTGGGAGAGACATCACCTATCCATTGTGTCACTCAGTAATTCAGAGCATTCTGATGTAGGATTTTAAAAATACAGCCTACAATGTGTATTACATAGTATAATTAAATCTTTTTCAGGCTGTTAAAGGGATATTTTTCTCTTTTTCAGGCTACTCTAAAAGGAATCCTGACGTTATTCCAGCTTCATTCCAAGTCTGGGGGAGACATCACCTATCCATTGTGTCTCTCAGGTAATTTCAGAGCATTCTGATGTACAGTTTTAAAATTAAGGGCTTAAAAGTAGTTCTAATTGACGTTTTTTTCAGGCTGTTAAAGGCATATTTTTTCACTTTTTCAGGCTACTCTAAAAAGGAATCCCCCGTTATTCCAGCTTCATTCCAAGTCTGGGAGAGACATCACCTATCCATTGTGTCACTCAGGTAATTTCAGAGCATTCTGATGTAGGATTTTAAAAATACAGCCTACAATGTGTATTACATAGTATAATTTAAATCTTTTCAGGCTGTTAAAGGGATATTTTCTCTTTTCAGGCTACTCTAAAAAGGAATCCTGACGTTATTCCAGCTTCATTCCAAGTCTGGGGGAGACATCACCTATCATTGTGTCTCTCAGGTATTTCAGAGCATTCTGATGTACGGTTTTAAAATTAAGGGCTCAAAAGTAAAGCTATATGATTGAGTTTTTTTTAGGATGTTAAGGCATATTTTTCCTCTTTTTCAGGCTACTCTAAAAGGAATCCTGACGTTATTCCAGCTTCATTCCAAGTCTGGGAGAGAATCACCTATCATTGTGTCTCTCAGGTAATTTCAGAGCATTCTGATGTAGGATTTTAAAAATACAGCCTACAATGTGTAGTACATAGTATATTTTAAATCTTTTTCAGGCTGTTAAAGGCATTTTTCTCTTTTTTCAGGCTACTCTAAAAAGGAATCCTGACGTTATTCCACTTCATTCCAAGTCTGGGGGAGACATCACCTATCAGTGTGTCTCTCAGGTAATTTCAGAGCATTCTGATGTAGGTTTTAAAAATAAGGCCTCAAAAGTAAAGCTATGTTGACGTTTTTTTTAGGATGTTAAAGGCATATTTTCCTCTTTTTCAGGCTACTCTAAAAAGGAATCCTGACGTTATTCCAGCTTCATTCCAAGTCTGGGGAGACATCACCTATCAAGTGTGTCTCTCAGGTAATTTCAGAGCATTCTGATGTAGGATTTTAAATACAGCCTACAATGTGTATTACATAGTATAATTTAATCTTTTTCAGGCTGTTAAGGGATATTTTTCTCTTTTTCAGGCTACTCTAAAAAGGAATCCTGACGTTATTCCAGCTTCATTCCAAGTCTGGGAGAGACTCACCTATCATTGTGTCTCTCAGGTAATTTCAGAGCATTTGATGTAGGATTTTAAAAATAAGCCTACAATGTGTATTACATAGTATAATTTATCTTTTTTCAGGCTGTTAAAGGCATATTTTTCTCTTTTTCAGGCTACTCTAAAAAGGAATCCTGACGTTATTCCAGCTTCATTCCAAGTCTGGGGAGACATCACCTATCAAGTGTGTCTCTCAGGTATTTCAGAGCATTCTGATTAGGATTTTAAAAATACAGCCTACAATGTGTATACATAGTATAATTTAAATCTTTTCAGGCTGTTAAAGGGATATTTTTCTCTTTTTCAGGCTACTCTAAAAGGAATCCTGACGTTATTCCAGCTTCATTCCAAGTCTGGGGGAGACATCACCTATCCATTGTGTCACTCGTATTTCAGAGCATTCTGATGTAGGATTTAAAAATACCCTACAATGTATTACATAGTATAATTTAAATCTTTTTCAGGCTGTTAAAGGGATATTTTTCTCTTTTTCAGGCTACTCTAAAAAGGAATCCTGACGTTATTCCAGCTTCATTCCAAGTCTGGGGAGACATCACCTATCCATTGTGTTCTCTAGGTAATTTCAGAGCATTCTGATGTACAGTTTTAAAATTAGGGCTTAAAAGTATGCTTATTGACGTTTTTTTTCAGGCTGTTAAAGGCATATTTTTCACTTTTTCCAGGCTACTCTAAAAAGGAACCCAACCATTATTCCAGCTTCATTCCAAGTCTGGGGAGACATCACCTATCCATTGTGTCTCTCGGTAATTTCAGAGCATTCTGATGTAGGATTTTAAAATACAGCCTACAATGTGTATTACATAGTATATTTAAATCTTTTTCAGGCTGTTAAAGGGATATTTTTCTCTTTTTCAGGCTACTCTAAAAGGAATCCTGACGTTATTCCAGCTTCATTCCAAGTCTGGGGGAGACATCACCTATCAAGTGTGTCTCTCAGGTAATTTCAGAGCATCTGATGTACGGTTTTAAAATTAAGCTCAACAGTAAAGCTATATTGACGTTTTTTTAGGATGTTAAAGGCATATTTTCCTCTTTTTCAGGCTACTCTAAAGGAATCCTGACGTTATTCCAGCTTCATTCCAAGTCTGGGAGAGACATCACCTATCATTTGTGTCTCTCAGGTAATTTCAGAGCCATTCTGATGTAGGATTTTTAAAATAAAGCCTACAATGTCTAATACATAGTATAATTTAAATCTTTTTCAGGCTGTTAAGGGATATTTTCTCTTTTTCAGGCTACTCTAAAAGAATTCCACGTTATTCCAGCTTCATTCCAAGTCTGGGGAGACATCACCTATCATTGTGTCTCTCAGGTAATTTCAGAGCATTCTGATGTACGGTTTTAAAATTAAGGCCTCGCAAGTAAAACTATATTGACGTTTTTTTTTTTAGGCTGTTAAGGTTATTTTCCTCTTTTTCAGGCTACTCTAAAAAGGAATCCTGACGTTATTCCAGCTTCATTCCAAGTCTGGGGAGACATCACCTATCAAGTGTGTCTCTCAGGTAATTTCAGAGCATTCTGATGTAGGATTTTAAAAATACAGCCTACAATGTGTCTTACATAGTAATAATTTAAATCTTTTTCAGGCTGTTAAAGGGATATTTTTCTCTTTTTTCAGGCTACTCTAAAAAGGAATCCCACCGTTATTCCAGCTTCATTCCAAGTCTGGGAGAGACATCACCTATCCATTGTGTCTCTCAGGTAATTTCAGAGCATTCTGATGTAGGATTTTAAAAATACAGCCTACAATGTGTATTACATAGTATAATTTAATCTTTTTTCAGGCTGTTAAAGGGATATTTTTTTCTCTTTTTCAGGCTACTACTAAAAAGAATCCTGACGTTATTCCAGCTTCATTCCAAGTCTGGGGGAGACATCACCTATCAAGTGTGTCTCTCAGTTAATTTCAGAGCATTCTGATGTAGATTTTAAAAATAAGCCTACATGTGTTACATAGTATAATTTAAATCTTTTTCAGCTGTTAAAGGGATATTTTTCTCTTTTTTTTCAGGCTACTCTAAAAGGAATCCTGACGTTATTCCAGCTTCATTCCAAGTCTGGGGGAGACATCACCTATCCATTGTGTCCACTCAGGTAATTTCAGAGCATTCTGATGTAGGATTTTAAAATAGGCCTACAATGCTATTACATAGTATAATTTAATCTTTTTCAGGCTGTTAAAGGCATATTTTCTCTTTTTCAGGCTACTCTAAAAGGAATCCTGACGTTATTCCAGCTTCATTCCAAGTCTGGG
>NW_022604837.1:0-21894 GCF_008692095.1 Etheostoma spectabile
TCATTTTACTTTGATTATTTTCCCAGATGACACTTTTGTACATATTTTTTTGTTTTTTGCTCATTTTAAATTTAAATTTTTTAAATCTATGCAGAGAAAGGCTCAATTTCGCTGAAGGAGCTCAGCACCGCGAGAAGCGTTTCGGATCTACCGCTTTCTTTTGGAGCACTTCACGGACACCCAGCGCTCAACGTCACTATCAAGATCAACCAGGACCGTTTTAGGTGAAATGTTATAGATTGAGAGAACGTTCTCAGCATAAAACCACCAATCTCTTTTCCAGTTTGTGTGGTCAAAATGTTTTTCTTTCTTTGGTGATGATTTGTGATAAAATGACTGGTCCCATGGCATGAAAAGGCACTTTATGAGTTTTGCAGCTTGCCTATGCCCCCCAGTGGCCAGAAATGGTGAAAGGTGTAAACCGAGCCCTGGGTATCCTGGCTCTGCCTTTAAGAAAATGAAAGCTCAGATGGGCTGATCGGAATCTTCCCCTTATGAGATCATAAGGGCAAGGTTACCTCCCCTTTCTCTGCTTTGCCCACCATTATTAAATGTAACAATATATTAACGTTTTAAAATACTTAATAATAATAAGTAAAACCTACAGTCCCTAACACACAACTACAAAATTAACAATAAATAACAGTTTACACTTTTAATAAGTAACCACAAAATAAATGTTGATTTGTAGTCCAACCAGAGCCCAGAGGAAAAATATGGAATTTTAAAAGTTTCATCCATTTACGGTATCTAGGTACGGTAGCTACAGAGAAAGTCTGATATTTTACGTCCGTTCGGAGCAACAGAGGAAATTTTGACACAATTAATTGGCACCAAAATTTGCTTGACTCCTCGGTTCCATAGTGGAACTGGGTTTCGGTCCCAACCTAGATGCTTGTAATCAATTACTTATCCATTACTTTTACAAGACGTCATTAAATGGTGTGCAAAAGAAATCAATTCACATTCATGAATCGATTAAAGCTCTACCAATTTAAAATTGATTCATGGAATTCCAAAAATCTATTCCATACTTTATTATTTTTTTTCATTTTGTAACGGCGTGTATACTATCCCGTGGGAAAAGTAACTACCTTTACATACTGTGAATCGTTGTTGTTTTAAATAAAAATCTTTTTTGAATAAAATCAATTTCGAATCAAAGCTTGAGCCTAAAAAATCGATAACGAATCGTGACATTTTCCGAATTGTACACACCTAGAGGAAATATTGCTTAAATTTGGTGATGAATACCATGTATAGCAATATGTGATAATATAACGGGTGACACATTGTTATTTCGAATTGATTCAAGTCAACATTGAATCATGAGACCAGTAAAGATTCAGACCCCTACTAGTTACTCTGACTTCCATCAAAGCACGATTATACACCATATGATACATTAAAGAATAATTTTAATCATACAATTATACAGAATTACTCAGTACCCGTAACACAGCTTTTTTTTTTCCTGCCACACGCATCATTTTTTCCATTAATGACATGCCACTTCACGGCATAGTATTACAGCAGAGGTGTGTCTCTTTTATTGATACATTTCAATATTGATTGATCCAGCATGTGGGATATGGGATTAGAGTGCCTCAGGTCACATAGTTTACGTTACCCCCCCCCCACAGCCAGCTAGTGCCCAGCTATTATCATTACAGCAATCTGAATCCCAGCCAACACAAACTCCAGCGCTGGGGGGGGGTAAATTCACCTTTAGCTGTCTTTACAGTTAAATTTAGTCAACGAAAGGTAACAGTCCTGCGGCAACGACATCTATGTTTAGGCACCAAAACAACCAGTTATAATTACAACAAGTGAAGGGGGAGATATTTCCAAGAGGAGGGAAGATCTACTGCACAACGTCGGCCATCAGACATCTCCCCCGCCACGGAAGCCAGCCACCGCACCTGCCAAGACTCTTGAGTAACGTTATACAAACCCCTTTCCCCCCCCCGGTGCTGAAAAACATCTGAAAGGGGACATGTGAAATGTATTGTGACATTGGGGTTTTGGCTGCTGGCTAATGTTAGCTTGCTCGCTTGCTTGCTAATTGGTCTGCTACCATACAAATTGAGATAACCGCTATAATCCACAGGTCCAGAAGAAGGCCTTCATAGAGAACACAGTTCCTCTCATCATCAGCCTGAAGAGCCTGCTGGAGCAGAAACGCTCTCCTGTGCTCCGAGACCTCATGTCCTACCTTCAGGTAAGACCACAGCATGGACATGTGGATGCTTTCTGCATATTCATCTGATTAATCCAGCAGCAGTGGATCAGCGGACCGCTAACGTTAGACCAGCAGCAGCTGGTCAGCTGCTTCCATGTAGTCCATCCCAGCCTTGTGCAGGTCTACATTTCCAAAGTCCAATCCCTGATGTCCTTACACAAGTCTCTGGTCTTGGCCATTGTGGAGGGTTGGATTCTTTTGATTGAGTGTGTGGCCAGGTGTCTTTTATACAGGTAACAAGTTCAAACAGGTGCAGTTAATACAGGTAATGAGTGGAGAACAGGAGGGGTGTCTTAAAAAAACCTCTGTGAGAGCCGGTATTCTAACTGTTGGTAGGTGATCAAATACTTATGTCATGCAATAACATGCAAATTAATCATTTAAAAATAATACAATGTGAATTTCTGGATTTTGTTTTAGACCTTTATTACAGACATCTACATACTTTGTAAGTTAGAAAACCTGAAAATTGGTAGTGTATCAAATACTCCCCACTGTAGGCAGGACTACTGTGTTGAAATGCGTTAGATGTATGAATGCAATGCAGCAACAAGACAGGTTGAGTTATGTTTTTACTTCCATTCATCTGCCGCATCTACTTCTACTGTTGTAGACACAAGAGTCACAAAAAAAGAGGAAAGTTCTGAAAAATATATGTTTACCCTGAAGCATGAAAAGCTCTTTTGAGGCTGCACCCAACCTTTGTGTGACACTAAATCATAACAAGGGTGACCTTGAGACACTTTACAGATAGAGTAGGTCTAGATCACCTTCTCTAATTTACAAAGACCCAACCATTCCAGTCATTCCCCCAAGAGCAAGCATTTAGTGTGACAGTGTTAAGAAAAACTAACGTTTAGGGAGAAACCTGGGACAGACTCAGGCTCTTGGTGGGTGGTGTCTGACGGTGCAGGTTGGGGTACGATGAACAGTGGCAATTATAGTCGCAGTAAAGATGATGGAACTAAACTCCATGATGCCGTTGTTCCCATCAGGTGACCATGCAAGAACATCGTAACAAGGTAAAGGACTTTTTCCCTGGAGATGAGCAGCTGGCAGTTGAGGTGGAGTTTGCTCTGAAGATGGCGGAGAAGGAGAAAGAGATGGAGAAGCAGATGGACAACTGCAGCTTGACAGGAGACGCCAGGCCTCCAACTACACAGGTCATTCACACTACATACACAATGTGTATTTATAATACGGGGTTCCTACGCAGTATGGAAAAGTGTGGAGTTTGATTTTTAGTCATTTCCAGGTCTAGATAAGTACGGAAAAAATAATCAAAACCAAAAAACCTCTTGACCAAGATAACACTTAATCATAATTTTATGGAAACGGCCCAGGTGATTGATTCCAGATCTAGTCCATTTAGACATGGGTAAGATATGGACTAGCTTTATTGACTGGTGAAACCTCCTCCAATTTTATTTGACAAGATTTTTAAAAGGTATCAGTCTAACCAGAAATACAAAGAAAATAGGGGTATTAATTAATATTCAAGGTAAACGTCTTTATCTCAAATATGAAATTTAGTGCAGAAGTACTACACAAAACGGCAATAAAAATGGATTTAATACAAATTATGGGTGGTATTAGCTCATTTCCTTAGGGATTTGGGTTGGGAACTGGAGGGTTGCTGGTTCAAGTCCCTGTACAGACCAAAGTAGTAGTAGTAGTAGCCGGAGAGATGCCAGTTCACCTCCTGGGTACTGCCAATGGGCTCTTGAGCAAAGCATGCAATCCTGGTCCATACTGTGAATCATGTACTGTATATAGCATCTTTTTAGATTGACTGAAAAATAAATACAATACATGATAATATACATTCACTATTGTGATTATTTAGTTTTGTTTCTGGACATTATTTTTTATAATGTTTAAGAATTATTGATTTTCTTTTCTTACAGTAACAGTGTAGGCCAGTGTATCGCAGTTCCCCACAGTCAGTAAAGGTTTAATGGTGATTTTGCTCTTTCCTCAGTGTTCAGTCCAGGGCTCTCCCATCAGGTCCAGGCCCCTCCTCCCCTTTACCTTTGCCACACCACAGCTGCTACGTCCAAACCCATGTCTGCCAGGCTGGTACAGACTGACAGGTAGGTCTCCATCCCAGCAGCTAGTCATACCAAGGACTCTCTGCAGGGTTTTGTTGGCCTTTGATTGATGACCACTGGTTGTCCATTTTCTTATGTCGGTCACAAAGTTCAGTGACTTTGTGTGTCTAATAATAATTTACATTTCGCTCAAACTGAATCAGACTTCAGTATTGTAACGGCTCAGCTTGGATATACCAAGGAAGTTAATTAAAGGACTATGCCAATAGTTCATAGTAGGAGTGTCACAAATTTAAATTGAACATCAAGTGAAGAAGATCTGCGATTGTCCCAGTAATTTTTTTCTCTGAAAGAAAAACTGACGTAGCTTAGTGGTAGCCTGCTGCTGCACTTTTGGGATCCCATGGCCTTCTGCAGCGCAGGGAGCATTTTAAATCTTTTTTTATACCATTTATGTTAAAAACTCACGGAAGAAAGTAGTACCGTTTGTGATGACGTGGGCTCGTAAAAGTAAATGAGAATTTAAGTCATTAAAAAAAAATCTTAAGTTATTTAGAATTAAACGGTGAACAGGGTGAATCTAGATTGATGATTAATCGTGCAGGCCTACCATAGAGCCCAATTATAAAATGATTAAAATTGTGTACAGCGTGGTACAAACAACGGTTTTGTCTCCATAGTTTTATAAGTCTAGTTCTTGACTATTTTCATAAGATTTTATAAGACTTGATAGTCTAACAACAATGTAGCCGTCTGTGCCGAAAACACTGGCTTAAACCTAATCAAATAGTGACCTTAATAATCTAATTGAATTGTGGATTTAGAGAATTTTGACACCCTTAGTTTATAGTGCAGATACAGACAGGAAACATTGTGAGACATTGTATGACATGCAACAGTTGAATCAGGGACATTGCACTTATTGGCGTCTACACTCATTCCCATTCCACTTTGTAAGATTCCTGTGGTTTCTCTTTATTTATTTCATGCATACATATGACATCAGTGAGCGGGTGTGTGTGTGTGTGTGTGTGTGTGTGTGTGTGTGTGTGTGTGTGTCAGGCGTGTGCACGGATCCAGGCAGGAGGAACATGTTCAGTCAATCGCTCTGGAACAAACAGGTACGACGCTGGAGGTTAAAACTGAACTTTCACGAGTACAGCAACGGTGTAACTTCTAGTTAGGATTTCAGAGGTCAGAGGTCAAAACACAAAAACCAAACATCCCTGGGAATTTAAAGGTGCTTTTCACTTCAAGAACCAAATCAATTGAATTAAACGGATCATCTCATTCTTATCCAGTGGAATTTTTTATGGTTTGCTAACATATTTACAATATCAAAGGTTATTATATAAATTGTGTGTACACATCTTCCACAGAATTTATGAAAGAGGGTTGGTGGGAAGACAACTGCATTTAATATCCGCCATAAGGTTACATGACACTCAATTTAGCATTTTTTTAAGTTACAGAAATCTTAATGTGAGTAAAGTGTATTTAATTAATTTCATATCATTCCCAATCTGATCATAAACACTTAGTTTTGTTACACATAACGGAATCGAGGACCCAAATGCAGAGATGAGACCGGAAGGCAGGAGAGAGTGTGTTACTAAGATTTATTAACAGGAGTCCAAACAGCACTGGGATCACAAATACAAAAAAAAACGACACAAGGGAAAAAAACAAGTCCCAAATGAGTGAAAAGTCAAAAATCCCCCCCAAAAAATTAAGTCCAAAGAGAAAACAAAACCAGGAACACAGAAACTGGGAAAAAACTCACGGGAAAACAACGACTTAAGGGAAAAATGCAGAAACACCAACAGGAACAGCCAACAGCTAACACTAAATACACAGGGTAACAAGACAAGAGGGATGGGAAAGGGTAGAAAACATCAGGTAATCACAGGAGCGGGAAAACACAGGAAGTAAAACTAGAGATAAGACCAGACAGACCCAGACTTCAAAATAAAACAGGAAACCGAACATACAGCCACTCGGGGAACACAAGACAGGACCAAGAACACACGACCAGGGAGGAAACACGGAGAATTAACAGAAAACAGAACAAAGAAACCAAGTTTTTTAATTTTTTAAACCAATCAGACTTACTGAAAGTTTTAATTGAGTTTCTATTTTACAGAGTGACAGCATCCTGTTTACCATTTGTCTTTTTTACTTTCCAGTGATGCCCAAAGGAGCTGTGAATGACAGAGCCATCAGCACACCAAAAGGTACGATTCCAGGTCCTATTTTCAGACTTGGTCTGGGGCTGACACCTCCGGGTCGGTTGGTCCATGTGCTCGTGTCCAACCAAATTCTCTTTGGTTGAAGAAAAGCTGGTGTTACTGTCATGAGGCTGTTTGCCCATCAAAGAGTTTCCACAACACAAAACAAACAAGAAATGTCCAGCTGGCAGAACTTTGGAAGCAGGCGGGGTTGTTTTAGCTAAAGGCCCTGGCCCACCAACCTGACCCGGTCGGTGACTCGAGTCTGGTCGGTGTTTTGGCCGTCGTCCGTCGCCCTTCATTTTGTCCGACCTGACTTGCTAGATCGCAGGGCGGGATGTCGGACTCAATGACCAATCAGAGTAGTGGAGTGCTAACCCGGACATGGCGAGCGGGATGGGTGACTCTCAAAATCTGACAAATCTTTTAAACTGACTTTTGTGGATCTGAAATGAAGACAGATTCAGCAACTGCACGGCCTATTTCTATCTTAAAATGTTTTTCGGAAACACTTTTATGTGAACTATTCTTGTGAAATATGAGATTGTATTCCAAAAGAGCCGCCACGACAGTCTGGTTTCAATCACCTGCCGCTTGTCATTGTTGGGCGACAATACAGATAAGCGCCGCCTTCTGTCGTGGAGACGTAGTATGTCTCGCGCATGCGCAGAACGTACACTCATGTCACTTTGGTGTGTCCCGAGGAAGTTTTTTTTGACCAACTCGGGGACACTGGTCAGTCTGACTGATTTTTTCTGCTCCAGTCGGCCGTTGGGTGGGTGTTGTCAGAGCCCTAGACGCTTTGGTTGCATGTGGTTGCTATGACACTGAATATCAGTGGCGGAAAAAATTTTCCCGTTTCCCCTCCACTGTGATTGGACTGCTGGGTAAAAAGTGTTGAGTGCAAGTGTTAAGTTTTACCTAAAGCATTAATCAGCATTCAGTGACCAGAAAAACAAAAAAACAGGATAGGAACATAGGGCCTCGTCAAGCTGCTGCATTATGTCAATACGCCGCGCTCCCATTGCAAATATTTAACCCTTGTGTTGTCCTTGGGTCAATGTGACCAATTTGTAGATCAGAATTATGGGTTTCTTTTAACCAAATTTCCCCAAAATAACATGAAAGCGTGGATGTACGTTGTCTGGAAGCCACGTAAAATTAATGATTACTTTCATTGAACTGTAGGTGTTGTTTTTTTTTCAATTTTACAGCATTTGAAACAAACTGCAATCCACTCAACATCCTATGAGCTTAACTACGAGTCCAAATAATCCACAATTTCTGGGGTTTATTAGCAAACAAAAAATAGGTATTATTAAAAAGTGACAAACGTTTCAAAAAGCGTCAAAAACATTGGAGAAAAAAATAAGTTGATTTGCAATTTTGACCCCCGAAGGACAACAAGTTCACTCTCTGGTAAGACAACACAAGGGTTAAAAAAAAATGCTGGCCTGAAGAAAACTCCTTTGGTGCACACACATTGTTACTAGATAGAGTGTATTCTGTGCTCTGTGGCTGATTTAATTCATCTAAAGATAACTTTCCCCCCATCGATGGGTTGTAGAGGTAGCTAGGTAGAAGTAGGAGTGATTGTGTCCGACGCAGTGTCACACTCCCCGTCTGTGTGTTGCAATCCGAACTTCTCTATTCTTTGGTTTGAAAGATGGGCCACGGGTTCATTTTACTGCGTGGGGGTGCTTTGAGTGTCAAGTCAAGTCAACTTTATTCTAATTACACAATATGTGCCAGACATACAGAGCAATTAAAAACATCTTTATCTCTGACCCACGGTGCAATGAGGACACATAAAACAAATATAAAAGATGAAGAATATAGGATAAAGACAGATACAATGTACAAATAAAAAAATATAAGTAATATGTACAACACAGTGATGAATTCTAAATAGTGCAAATATAAGGCAAAATCAAACTGTAGAGAAATGCGCAATATAAAAGCAAGAGTTCCTGAGTGTCTTCTTTTATATAAAGTGGCTAGTGTTGATCCTGATGGGGGGTTCAGAGTCCAGAGTTCTTGGAGGCAGAGGGGAGGAGAGGGAGAAAGGGGGAGGGCGTTGAGCCTTCTGACAGCCGGGGGTGTGAAGCTGTTTGTGTACTTGTTGTGTCATGACATCATTTTGGGAAATATACATATTTATTAACTTTCTTTTCAAGAGGGAGATGTTCAGATGGATATCAATCCCATGTTCTGTGTGTTAAGAGCCAAGAAACAGTTAGCCTAGCTTAGCATAAACAGGAGGAAAACGGCTAGAAAAATACAAACTCCCAACAGTTTTAAAGCTCACTGATTAACACACTGTCTAGTTTGTTCAATCTGTTCACAAACAGAAATCTAACATTTGAGTTTGACCTTGTGTTGCAGATTTTATCTTTGTGTTGATACTTTATTAAGAATATCTTATCTGTCCTCCCTGTAATCCAGGTGTCAACGTCAATTTAACTTTTGATGAAGGATTCAGCGCAATCTTCAGTGACAAAGGAACAAGTAAGTATTTAATGAGGATAAGAAGCTCCTTATTAAAAAAAAAAAAAAATCAGTTGTGTCTTCCAGTCTGTCAAACTGCGAGCTAACAGGTTTGGAGTTAGCATTTGCTTCCAGGTGATTTAGGTTGACATGAATCTGTCTGCTGTGTCCTCTCAGGTCTTGTCGGGAGACCAGTCTCTTCACGTGAGGTCAAATGAGCAGCAGTAAGTACACTCATACTTATTTAATGGCTTCCACACTGTCCAGTTGTAGTTCTTCAAACACTTTTGAATGTAGTTTAAAATGGTATATTAAACATTTGTAAAGCCATCCTTAAAAGGAAAATATGAATATGTCTACTACTACTCTAGTGACTGAGTCGGGCTAACGCACATTTGACGGCATCACCTAGATCATCGGGTGCGAAAACTAACCAATCAGAGCCTAACTCTCCATCCCTGCTGCGTTCAAGCAATCCTAACAAAATCATAACAGAATGAAACAAGCACTGAAGAAATTGGCATTTTTACATTGGCATATTATGTAACGTTAAATATTCTCTTATCTACACATATTGGAAATTGAGATAAAGACAATATTTGTTAACAGATTATGAAGTAAAGTTTTATTTCAGAATTGTTTTTTAAACCCCAAATAAGTCCCGGGTCAGTTTGACCCGAGGGACCCGAGAGGGTCCCGAACGTGAAGACAACACACGGGTTAAAGGGTTGGTTCACCCAAATTACAAACAAAATATATACCAAATATATTTTTTCTCTCTCCAGTGGTATCTCTCCATGCAAGTAGTTCTGGTTGTATTCCTCAATTCAATTGTATTTATAGTATACATTCAAAACAATAGTTATCTGGAGACACTTTACAGATAGACCAGGTCTAGACCACACTCCAGAATTTACAAGGACCCAACAGTTTTAGGAGTTTCCTCCAAATCAAGCAACAGTGCGACAGTGGTGAGGAAAAACTTCCTTTTAGGAAGAAACCTCGGACAGACCCAGACCCAGACCCAGACCCAGGCTTTTGGTAGGCGGTGTCTGACGACCGATTGGGGTTAGATTGAAGAGTGGCAACAACAGCCACAAAAAATAGTAGTTTGTAGTAGTTCTTTGTAGTAGTTCATGGCATAGCAGGGCACTGTGGGCATTACAAGGCCCAGCAGGACGTGGCAGGGGACAGCACAGCGTAGCAGGACGTAACATGGCATCGCAGGACGTGTACCGGGACCACGGCGACAGCTGCTAACATGATTTTGGAGCCTCCCTGATCCAAGGAGACATGCTGGGCGAAAAGGACATAAGGACCCCGGGGAATTATTCCCCAGAGCTAGGTTAGTAGCAAGCATTTAAAAAAAAAACTATATTTAGTATATTATAATAAACATAAATAATTTGAGCCATTTTATATTTTGGGGGTTTAGGATGCAAATGAGCGTTTGCGTTTCCCTCATTTACACATCAAACTATATTACACATGACTGTAGTGCAACTTAACATTAACAACAATAGACCAGCTCAACTAAACCAAATTGTCTCAACAGCAACTAACTAGGATTAAATAAGAAAACCACAAACAAGGTCCTGGTTTTATACTTAAGGCAAACAAGCCCCCAACTTGTGAAAACCGCTCACAGGCCACAATAAAAGAGGAAGATGCACAGCAACGTGACAATAATAAGTGACATTTATTAAATAATGATGCAAACAAGAGCACGATGAGGTGTGATTGTCAGTATCAGTGATGAATGTTGGTGGATGGATGTGATGGAGAATGTGAGGTGCATGTTGTCAGTAGTTAACAGAGAGAAAACATGTTGGTGCGCCATCGGTAGAATGCAGCCTCCTGGTCTCGGGCAGGCGGGGGTTAAACAGTCTGGGAGGACGGCCAGGTGATCACAGTCATCTCATCATCGCCTCTGCTACACCTGCAAGTTAACAAGACAAACCACAGTACCCATGTAGGACAGGCCCAGGCCGGCACACCAACAAACAGGACATCGTTTTAGAGCTAGTGTTTGTGTATATGCAATAGTTATTATATGATTGTGAAGAATAAATTGCAATTTTCTCACATTTCCACAGGTTTTCTCCCTTAGCCGCTGTACCCTCCCGATTTAACCCACGTGGCTGTGGGGGTGCCGTGTTCCTCCTTCCCAGGCGTTGTGGTGGTTCTCACACCAACATCTGTTGGGGTCTTCACTATTTACCCATAGCTGGGGCTATTTGTCCATAACTGGGGCAGTGGTTGACGGGCATCAGGGCATTTCTACTCACCGATGCGCCTGCATGCCATGTCTCTGGGGCCCACTGCTGCTCCGAGATCCTGTACAACTTAGCCTGGAACCACAAGGGACCAGTTCCCATGTGTGCCACGGGGAGGCGTGTACCAGGTCTTGGCAGTGTGAGAGGCTATGTACCGGCAGAGGAGGCGACACACACTCGGCTCCTCTTTCAGCCCTGAAAACAAAGGGCTGTCCGGTGGCAGTAGCTGGAAGCAGAGAGTGGCGAGCAGAAGCAACATACATCATGTAGCATGTAGCATGTAGCATGTAGCACGCACTGACTACAAGTTCTACTACTCCAACACTACTGCACTGACGCATCACACGCCCTGCGAACAAACGCGCACACACACACACACACACACACACACACACACACACACACACACAGACAGACCCGCACGCATGCACACACCCAAACACACACAGAGACAGACAGACAGACAGACAGACACACACACACACACACACACACACACACACTGCAGGGCTGCCAACTCTTACGCATTGGCCGTGAGACACACGCATTTGACTGGTTTCACACGCGCACACGCCACACCCCCGATTTCTCACGCTGAAGTGTCAGCCCGGCCGGTCAAATTTATGAAAGAGGAGTTTATCTATGTTTTTACCTGTTGAGCCACTTGTGATCGACTAGTTGTGCTTTCAGGACTGTGGGGGGGGGTTCAAGAGCGCTCCCTGTCTGGGATTTTCAAATTGTCGCAAATGAGAACCTTTTTTTTCACGAGCCATCCCAGGTGCATTTCCCGGCTTCAGGTATGAGCCCTGAGAATCACAGACCCGTCCGTCGCTTCGTGTCCCACTCTCTGTAACAATAGAGGTGAGCAGCGCGGCTGGTATCGTAGCAACTTCAGTTCATTGTAGTGGACTCGCTCTGCTGTGGGCGGTGACGCGTTGCATCCATGCGTAGACCTCCATAAAGAGCAGCGTACGGACACCTCTAAACTCTGTCAGAGACCAGAGACCCAAATGGGCCTCTGAGTCTGTCAGACGGTCTGAATGAGATCCACCATATCAGCGGAGCAATGACATGCACAGCTGACTATATTACACCATATACTATATTATACTATATATAGCCTACTATATTACAACTCTCCAAATCACGTACAACAGAGATGGGAGGAGTTATATTTTGAATGGGCACAAAGTTGTAAATAGGAGCAGAAATCTGGTGAGACACATCTGAGCTATACTATATTTTATATATATATTATATATATATATATATATATATATATATATATATATATATATATATATATATATATATATATATATAATACAATACTGCAACGTTGGGCCACTATTGTGCATCTCTAACCTCTGTGCATCTCTAAATGTAACTGTAAATAATTAATTTGATGTTTTTTAAAATGAACAAATAGTCTTTATTTTCACAAAAAAGTAAAAACATTAAGTGGGGTACAGAGGATGAGGGCCAAACATTACTGAACATTGGCACAAAGGTTAAAGGATTAGAATTTATGTAACTCAGTGGTTCTCATTCTTTAGAATTTCAGTGGTCTAAGTTGATCCCTCAACATTATTTACTTTGGGTCCCTGGTCCCTACACCAGGGACCCCTGGACCTGTTCACCACAGACCCAAATCTTCTCAGCTGTTGCTGACATATGCTACTGTCTCTTCATGTGGTTCAATATGTTTGGCACATTGTCTGGGTCAGTTCTTATATAAGAAGAAGTTAATAATGTAAATGCTGAATGCCCTAATACCTGTTGATACTACAACAATGCAAAGGCTCCTAACCATACAGTTTTGCACATATCATGTAAGACTTGATTTCTCCATTTTTTTTGCAAAAAAACTCTCCAGAAAGTGCCATTTAATGGTTTATTTTTCAAATTTTTTTCCCTGGGGGAGCATACCCCCAGACCCCCCTAGGGAGAGCACCATCCCCCCACATATAACAAATCCCAATTTAAACCCTGAAGTATAATGATGCTGAAAGACCCAAAGAAATTGCTTTGTACGCGGCAAAATATGGGTTGGCCCCCCCAAATCTCACTCAAAGGTTTTTGGAAAAGTTGGCAGCCCTGCACACACACACACACACACAGACAGACAGACAGACAGACAGACAGACAGACAGACACATGCACACACATGCACACACGCACACACACATAAAGACAGACAGACAGACAGACACACACACACACACACAGACAGATACCCACACGCACATAAAGACAGACACAGACACACAAATACACACAGACACACAGACAGACAGATACCCACACACGCAGACAGACAGAGACACACACACACACACACACTCACATACAGACAGACAGACAGACACACACATGCACGCACGCACGCACAGACACAGACAGACCCACACACATACACACACACAGATCAACAGACACACAGACAGACCAACAGACAGACAGACCAACAGACAGACCGACAGACAGACCGACAGACACAAAGACAGACCGACAGACAAACAGACACACAGACAGACAGACAGACAGATACTATACCAGTACAAATACATCTCTTCCTCAGCCAGGCAGAAGCTTTTTGTACCACTTCTTCTTCTTTGGCTTTTCCATTATCTGGCTCTGAAGATCTACCAGCTGGGACCTCAAGGTGCTCTCAGTCCTCTCCCACTCCTGCTCTTTTTCCAGCTGAGTCAGCTTCAGGCTTTCTGTGGCCTGAAGGACGGATGTCTTGTCCTCCTTCCACTGGTTGAGATCACTCTCCAGCTGCTGCTCAGTGTTCTTCAGAGCTGCGAGGAGGCAGTCACTCACAAAGCTCTGCTCCTCATTCTGATCCACATAGGAGGCTCTTGATTTGTCGCTCTCCTCTAGCAGGGTGGTTTTCTCCTGCTGCCATAGGACACGCTCACTCTCCAGCTGATGTGCATACTTTTCCTCAAGAGCAGCCATGAGGGTCTTGTTGTTTGTGTCCTGTCTCTCCAGCTGGGCTCTATGGGAAGCCTGGGATCTTTCCATAATCTCCTTGGCCTCCTCGTCCTGTTTTAGGAGATCTTCTTCCACCTTACTCAATTTATCCATCAGCTCCTGAGCTCGATCCCTCTCCATCTCCAGATGGCTCTCCAACATCACGTTGGCAGTCTTACTTACCGTGAGGATCTGCCTCTCTTTTCGACGCTTCAACTTCTGCCTCGCCACAATATTTAGAAGGTGTTGTGGAAGTTTCTGTTCAGCGAGGGAGGAATTTGTGAATGAAGAAGAGACCTTGTTGAAACAAAAATAAAGACAGGCTAGAGACTGGATTAAAAGTTTGGATATTCGGTGAAAGAGTTTAATTATTTTCTCGAGAGAACAATCAAACAAAAATGACGAGAATAGCAGTTCACAATGAAACAGAGTAACAGAGTGACACCACAATTCTGGTAAATACAATCAGTAATACACTTCTTTATATGCAGTGCCCCCAGAGGAAAACCAGCCTTTGTTTGGAAACCAGTTTAATCTCAAACATAACAATCAGTGGACCTCAGGCAGACAGTTGGAGCTCTTACGTATTTCTGAATCTGTCCCTGTGTGTCCAAGTGTCTTGACCGGTCATTCTATCTTAGCTAAAAAAGGACATCTTGTCTCTTGGATAGGCTCTGGTCTCGACCTGGGACCTGCTATGATAAACACCGTTCTAGGCAACTGTTTCTGTCAGGCTCCACGTCATCTATCCTTGGTGGGAAAATGCAAAGTCATAACATATCCAGTTGTCTCCTACAAAGAGATCACACTGAGGACAGATACAGGAACCAAATACTCTGAGAGGCATTGAAGATATTATTATGAATAATTAATATGAAAATCATTGGTTACATGTAATTTTCCCATTACAAAGGGCCTGCATCTCTCCTTTCATGTGCTTTAAATCGACTTTCAGGGCTTCAGTAGTGAAGGTCTGCAGGTCCAGGTCTTTTTGGGCTTTTTCCAGCTGGGATGTCAGATGCTCCGTTTCCCTGGGTGGGGAGGGGACACGCTCAGCCAGAGCCTCATCCAGCCGGGCTGTACGGGAAGACTGGGATCTTTCACGTATCTTCTTTGCCTCCTTCCCCTGTTCTTGGAGAGCTTCCTCCATCTTTCTCAACTTATCCTTCAGCTCCTGAACTTGAGCCCGCTCCATCTCCAGAAAGCTCCCCAACTCTAACTCCACGTTGGTTTTACTTACCGTGAGCTTCTGTCTCTCCTTACAAAGCTCCATCTTTTGACTCTCAACTTCCTTTTTCAGGGCCTCCTTCTCTCCCTTCACCTGCTCCAATTCAACCTTCAGGTCTTCAGCAATGAAGTACTGCAGGTCCAGATCTTTTTGGGCTTTTCGCAGCCTGTTGCTGGTTTTGACCAGTTGGGATCTCAGATGCTCTGTTTCCCTGGGTGGGGAGGGGACACGTTCAGCCAAAAGAACTTTTAACTCACCTATCTCCTTCTGCATCAGCTCTTTCTCATGGCCCCAACCGCTGCTCTCTCTCTGGAGTTGGAGCTGATTGAGGAGATCGGCCAGCAGGTCCTCCCGGATGATTAGGTGAACTCTTCCCTCAGATTCACATTGGGTGAGTGTCACCTCGCCGTCCTTCGGCTCCAACCGTACCTGGGTCAATGACGTATAAGGATTTTCAAGAGGCAAATTTTAAAATATAATAAACAATAGTTTCTATTGTATTTTTTCGAACATACACAGTGTCAGTTATGCATGAATCTATGTTTAACATGTTTATTAAGTGATCTTAGTATTTTTTCACGCACATGAATTGGCCATGACCATAAAAAATGTAATGTGGTGCGACTGTGAAAAACCTTAAATTAAATAAATTCTTAGAATCATGATGGGAATATTCACTCAAGTTCTGAGTAATATGAAGTGTATAAAATCAAAATGTTGGCATTAATTTAGATTTTTTATTATTATTTATATTTTCTGTTGTTTTCCAATACAACAGTCACCTTCTTGTATGACATTAGCGTACTACTTTTTCCTGTAATATGTATGAAACGAATAAAAATATCTAAAGAATACATTTTATCCAAGTATACAATGTTTCAGTCAATTTCAGTCAATGAATTCATATACTACATTTCTATTTACTGAAAATTACAGCTATTACTGGTCGCACCACATGATGCATGGTCGCATCAAATGACAGGAAGTCCTCATATTAGGTTGGCATTAAAAATACCTTTTTTGCAATTCCAATAAATTGCATGCTAAATATTTAGTGAAATCATGTTTTATTCCAGTTTCCTTCATTCAAAACATTTTGATTACATTTTCATTCTTTTATATCATTTCAATGACCATAACGTATAGGCCTTTTTCACAACAATGCTTCATTTCCATTTAATTTCAACTGTACTTTACATTGTCATAAATCACAAACTGCTACAATGGAACATATTCAGTGGGGGCAACATCCCCCCCCCATTTCATTTAATTTCACAAATCGTCATATTATCTAATATTATGCCATTTTTTAAAATCACAGCCACCTTCTGAACTTCACTCGTGAACTTATGACCCAAAGGGTTCAAGAAACAAGAATATCAACACAACAGTAGAAAACGTTAAACTGGTCCTATTGATTCTATTAATCATGTTCCTGCTTAACCCCAGCTGCTTTGGAATTTCAGTCGCCTTCCTATTTCATTTCATTGTCATTGACATTGTCATATTCATTTTTCTAATATGCCATTTTAAAAATCACAACCATCTTATGAACTTCACTTGTGAACTTAGGACCCAAAAGGTTCAAGGAGCAAGGATATAAGCAGACACTAGAAAACATAAAACTGTTATTGATCATGTTCCTGTTTAACCCCCAGCTGCTTTGGAACTTTTCCCAATCTTCCTTTCTCAACTTGGAGAAGCGAGAGGTTGCTGGCTCAGGCTCTGATTATTGCCTGGATATCATGCCTAAAGTAAAGATGGCATCAACGGTCTGTGGCCACATGAATACATTTTTATCCCCTGACTGATGCATGGCATTAACTTTGACCTCTTCTCCCACAACTTCTAGGACTTGGCCTACATATGGCAGTTCATCATAGGTCACAATTACAAATTTGCCATCTAAGTCTTGAAGACTCTCCTGCTCTGGCTTTGATGTAAGGCATGTGGTGTCTTGCAGTCGACCTTACTAGGCTGATAGCAGAGGCATGTTTCATCTCTGAATGGGTGCAGAAGCATGAAACCTTGCAGTGGGTTATTTGAGCAGGTTGTGAGGAAAGAAATTGATGGATCTTGAGGGTGCCCTTCACAGTCATCAGTTTTTCCGGAATTAATTCATCATATTTCTTTATATTGTCTGGGCTTATCCAGTAGTGTTTCACGCTAGAGCCAGACTTCTCAACCAGAATCTTGAACACATCCTCAGGAGTCTGAAGTTCGCCTCCATGGAGGACATGGCGGTCAGCCTCCCTCTTCACAGCACCACCAATGCCGTCTGGCGCGCCTTTTCCGTGGGATCTTTCGGAGTAATTCCACGTCACGTATTTGAAGCCACAGAGGAATGGCACTGTACTGAGAAGGTAGAAATTCGCTTTATTTCTGTACTGCGTGACCGTCCATCACTTATCACATGCAGTGCCGTAACGTTTTGGGTGGGTTCCCGTAGCTCTTTTAGTATGGGCTCCAGATGTGCCCAGACGGCTGCTCATCATGTGAGGTTGTCGGAGAGCGTTGCATACGACTGGTTGCCATCCACGTGTACAGCACACCAGTATGTATTGTGGCTTGTTTCCTGCTTCCACCAAAATGATACGCCTGAATTTCGGTGCTCAATTTGCACGCATAATTTTCCAAAAAGTCAATATGGAGGACTGCCTCAAATTCATTGAGATTTTGCTTGCTGTATCGGAACTGTTCGGCCTGGTGGAGCCAGTTAAACTGATGATGGCCTAAGCCTTAGTTCTGTCGGAACAGCTCCTTTAATTCGTCTAGTGTCCCTGTGTGTGTCTGCTTTGCTACATTGCAAATGTTTTCTCTCCATTTGTAGTTGTAACTCTCTCCATTGTTCCCAAGAGACAGTATCGCCGTTTTCTGTGTTAGGCATGTCCATCTCTTCAAAGCAGCACTTGGGACAAACTCGATCCATGCATGCTTTATTTTAGTGTCACACAATTATTCCCACTAACTCTGAGATACTAGTGGTCTTCAGCACCCTCTCTTGCCAGTTTGTTCACCAACAGCCGAATGTTCTCATGCTCTGAACACGCACATGTATCCCTGTCCCTGGTCTTTGGCTCTGTGATGTAAAAGGGCCGGTTTCGAGTGAACTGTCTATAAGACATGGATAGATGCTGTTCTACCTCTGTCTGATACTGTGTATGAAGCTCAGTAAGAGGCTTTGTTAAAACTCTTCTTTGTGCTTTCAGTTTATTTTTTGTGATAGTATCCTTTTTCCCTGGTAAAAGAAAACAGTTTTCATCTCTGGTCAAAAACTGTATAACAGCTTGCCTTCTCTCTGTAAACAATTTCTTTTGTCCCTTTTGCTTGACCTTTCCACTTGGACCTTGCTTTTGCCTTGCTATGGACATCCTCTCACTCCTCTTTCTACGTGCATCGTTTTGTTTTCTCATTTCTATTAGCTTTTTCCTCAGATACAACACTTGTTTTTTAAGCGCGCTCTTCTCCCTCTACAGTCTTGTGCAGCGTTTCTGATTTGAAGTTTTCCTTTTCTCATCTTTCACTGGCGTGGACACCACTGGTGGATTAAAGTCATCATTCACTATTGGGTCCAATGGAATTACGTTTTGCTCTGGAACTACGTTTTCTGCTGGCTCTGGAACACACTATGTTAAGGAGAACTGTGTGGAAGTGTCTCCTCCATAGATGGCGGTGTGAGGTCTAATACTGGGTTTGCCATATTTTTTCTGTGCGTGTAAGCCCTGGTTGCAGCCCTCCATTTCTCTCTCTGCTTCTTTCTCTCTCTGTCTTGCAGTTCACTTGATTTAAACATAATGCATCTTTCCCTGTTGCTTCTTCTCTGATAGCTGAAACAAACAGTATCATTATAAATCTATGGCATAGGCTACTATCCACTTTTGTTTTAATGTAATGTAAAAAAAATGTATTACCTACACAGAACATAAATAGTATTACTTTTAATTTAATCAATTTAATGTTTTCATATCAATTCATTGTTTTCCACATTTGAGACCAAACCTTTCTCTTCTCCTGGCAAGGTACGCTGCTCTTGCTGCAGGGTGTGAATTGACACGCTCCTGTGGCGCGCAGACTTATCTTTGCTTGACAGTGGCCATCTGTTAAAAACTAAATAATTAATATTAAAAACAAAGTTATGTTGGTAAAAAGACATGTCGTCACTGGGATTTGTGACTCAGGTTTCCATTCATAATTGTCATTTCAGCTGTCTTATTCAACAAACAATCAACTAAAGCAACACAGACATATTATGATCATGTCTCCATTCTAACAGACTCACAGCATCACAGTGCAGCACTAATTGGGAGTTCCATGTTTAGTGTGGATGTCTCGGGTGGACGGTTCCATCGCCTTTACGCACGCATATGATCTCTAGGATGTATGGCATCTTTAACACAAATAACTAGGCCTACATGGGTTTTTACAAATATTTTGGCCTACTTGAGTGTTTGCTTTCATCACTTTGACTTACCATACCATTCAACATTTTTCTCAACTGCACAAATGTGACACAGTCGTGTACCGTCGTGCGTAACGTTACGCATGGTTCGCTCCACCTGCAGCCGTGCAGTATATGAACTCCTGCAAAGCTCTTTAAGCTCCTTAGTTTTATTTCTGACTTCAGCAAAGATGAGTCACGGAGACCGTTACACCTCTCGTCCTACCGGAAGATTTTCGGGGGATTCTCCCAAGTTCCCCGTGGCCTCCTCCCGCATGGGCAGCGCCTCTCACAGGGCTCCCCGGGCGCCGGGCCATGGCTGGCTCCCGCAACTGCGGGTCCTCCCTGAGCCTGTACAGACGGATCGGCCGCTCCACCTCTTACTCTCCGGTACCCAGTGACTCCCTGACTTGACCCAGACCTCCGTGGTCAACATGATTCAAAGTTATTAGAACTAACGAGAAGGAGCAGCTGCAGGTATGTGTGACGGGCTGAAACTAATTTCCTAAAAAAATTAACTTTTATAACACTCCTCCCAGATAATCCGTGTCCCAATTTTCTGACGGATTCACTTCACACTCGTTCAGGGTCCTTGGACTAAATCAGTTTAGATGAAATAACTCATTCAGACTTTTATGAAGCCTTAACTAATGTCATTGTAATTGTTTTACTATGATGTGAAGCAACAATTGTTTTACAAATCTTGCAAAAGGTGGCCTGGCCCTTCTACCACTCAAAGATCATATCCTCCAACACGTTTTAGTGCTATATTGCAGGGTTTTTTTGCCATTGCTAAAACATAATTTTGCAAACATAGGCTCGTTTTATCAAATACTTCAATAATTCACAAAACCACACACACAAACTGCAAAATACCCATATATCCTGCAAAATGAAGCACTGCAACCCAACTACATATATATTATTAATCAAATATACCAAATAGCACACACTTCATTAACATTACCAGAGTTTACCAACCACTACACACTCTCATCTCAGTATTGTAAAACAAGTCCTAGAAAATTCTTCAGCTTGTTCACATGCACAGAATAATTGCAGATACACACACATGCTATTAAAACATTTATTATTTTGAACTCTTTTCATAGTGCTTCCTTCCTAATTAAGAGGTACAGTTAACCATTGAGGTGTTTGGCCAGGTGGACACAGTACACGGCCAATCAGCTCATGTAGTGTCATTTTGAATGGCCAGTTTTGAAATGGCAAACATGGGACTTATTCAGATTGTTTTGTCCTATGCAGAAAAACCGTGGTCAGTGCATTAAAAAATTGGATTTTGCATTTTGGATTGCATAAAATGTGTTGAGAAGAGGTTTTGTTCTCTGTGTGCCAGTTTAACCCTTGTGTGTTCTTCCTGTAAAAAAAATTGAAAATCAGCACATTTGTTGCTGCTTTTATCAATTTTTAAAACTTTTTATCACGTTTTGCCCCTTTTTTCAACACTTTTTTGAATGTCACTTTTTTTAACGGTTTCAACACTACGTACACTAAATCCTTTACTTTAGTTGTACAGTTATTTTTTTTAATTCCCCAAAATAACATGATTGATTCCACACGGTCTTTGGCAAGTACAAATCTCTACTTTCATTAATTTTGAGGTGTTTTTATCAGTTTTTATAGCATAGTTGAAAACAATTGAAGTGGTTTTGAAATAGTATTGAGTAAAAGGACATATTCCAGTCTGTGATTATCCATCAACATCCATTCCTTTAATTTTAGTCTCAATAATTCTTATTTCTGCTTTTCTAACTCAATCATTAGGATAAATTCCTATAATGAGGTTTATTGACATAATTCAAACAACCTGGTAAAACTAAAGTTAATAAGTTAGTATAGGTGAAAACATCAAAAAAAAGACAAATACTGAAAAAACACGTCAAAAGTGTGGAAAAAGGGACAAAACGTAAGAAAAACTTAAAAACGATTAAAAGCATCAACAAA
>NW_022604838.1:0-19819 GCF_008692095.1 Etheostoma spectabile
TGAAGCTCATATGACAAGGCGACAACACTTATGTCTTTGCAAAAAATTGACTCAATGGCTTTACCAAGCTGTGAATATTAGAATACTTTTTGACAGTTTGTTTTGCACTGAAACATTATTACAAAAGCTGTTGGGATTAAAATGAGCCATTTCTTTTAAAAATAAATCTTGATTAGAAATATATTTCAGCGGCACTTCAGGTCAATTTGTACACAAGCGACAAGACTTCTCAGGGACTGTACAATAAGACCCCCTATGACTTCCTAGATCCTAGATCATTATCAATGGTGTTTGTTTACAGCTGACACTGTGTCCTGAAAAGATGTGAGAGGGAAAATTGCCTACTTTATTATAGTTGAGAGTCATCATGAATTTGTTTTAAATCATGCAAAACACCTTCTGCTTCCACCTGTCACTGACACATGGAAACCCAAAACAACAAAAGCATTGATATATTTGGACCTAGACCCCAGTGAACAGCAGTCTGTTTGTTTGGAGATGCAAGAGAAAGGACGATCACAAACACAACACTGCTGACAAGGTGGGGGGTTCATGATAACTTAATGATTTTCAGTTCTTTTTTTCTTTGAAATGGCTCAAGAGAGATGCATTGTCGATGGGTAGTCTACCAATTTGGCCCCGACTGAAATATCTCAACTATTAGATCAATTGTCATTAAATGGTGTACTAACATTCATGGTCCAATATTGGATGTACTGTTGCCAAATTCTTTTTTCCCTCACGGCGAGGCAGCGATTTGTAGAGAAATTTCAGCAACGGGCAATCATTTACACAAAAAACAGGAAAGAAAACTTAAAAATAAAAACAGTGGTTAAAACGCAAGAATAAAGTTACAGGTCAGTATAAGAAATTAAAACATTAAGAAATGAGCAATCATTTAAAGAAAGGCAACATCAAAAAGAAAGGTCTTCAGCCTTGATTAAAAGAACTGAGAGTAGTAGCGGATCTGAAGGTTTCTGGGAGTTTATTCCAGATATGAGGAGCATAGAAACTGAAAGCTGCTTCACCCTGTTTAGTTCTGACTCTGGGGACAGAAAGTAGACCTTTCCCAGATGACCTGAGAGGTCTGGAGGGGTCATAGTGTAGTAGCAGATCCCAGATGACCTGAGAGGTCTGGGGGGGTCATAGTGTAGTAGAAGATCAGAAATGTATTTTGGCCCTAAACCGTTAGTGATTTATAAACTAGCAAAAGTACTTTGAAATCAATTCTTTGAGACACAGGAAGCCAGTGTAAAGTAAGGTTTCCAGATTTCTCAGACAAAATCCGGGGACATTTTCAGCTCAGAAGCGTATATACTAAAAAACATCATGTTTTATTTTTGTAAAACTTAAAACGGGGACACTAGACCTAGAGCTGTTCTCATTAGGGGCTGGCCCCCCCCCCCCCAATCCCCCAATGGTCTGATACTAGACTCACCCCTGCTGCTACTTCCTACTCCACTACACTACACCTCAGAGGGGAATGTTTTAAGATAGAAAGTCCTAACATTTCAAGATAGAAAGTCCTGATATTTCAAAATTAAAAGTCCAATATTTCAAGATAAAAAGTCTCCATAAAAGTCCTAACTTTCAAGATAGAAAGTCCTAATATTTCAAGATAGAAAGTCTTATTTTTAAAGATAGAAAGTCCAAAGTTCAAGATAGAAAGTCTTTATTTTTAAAAATAGAAAGTCCTAATATTTCAAGATAGAAAGTCTAGTCTTTATTTTTAAAAATATAAAGTCCTAATATTTCAAGATATAACGTCCTAATATTTCAAGATAAAAAGTCTTCATATTTCCTAATGTTGTAATGTTCACTGAACTACATTTATCTGACAGCTTTTGCTTTATTGCTTCAGGTTTGTTTCTGCAGCAGCTCACTGAGAATCGAATACAATAAAAACTATTGAGGACATATTTTCCTTTACAGTGATGCAGTATTAAATAAGATCGCTGCAGTTGGCAGCAGAGAAACAAGCTACAAGTAAGTTAATGGGATAATTGTCCAGCTTTATTTACGTTCATAAAAGTGCTTGTTTTGCTACTGACAGACTCAGATTAATATTCTAATTGTCTGACAACATTATGGAAAGGATTTCTAAGGAGGGCGACCTTTCTGTTAAAGATTAAGATCCTTTTTAAAACATAAAAGTCTGCGAAATTGCGTTCGCAAAGCCCACCAGACTCCATGTAAAGCATCGTAAAATACGGCTTTCTACAACATCTCTGAGCTCTAAGCAGCGCTGGCTCTGGCTGTCTGGAGTCTGCGGGTGGAGGGTGTTTGACTATCGGCTACGTGTTTTTTCGGCTACGAGTGAGACTTTTAATCGTTCCTCTTTTGCTCCAAAAACAACTCCTCAGTTTTCCTTCATTTAATTTCAGAAAGTTCTGGCACCTCCAGTCGTTAATTTGTACAATGCACTTAATCAGTTAAAGATAATTTGTAATAACTTTGGTTTTCCCAATTTATCACAGGCGTCAAGCAATCATGGGAAAACGTGATCAGTTGTTTGTGATGTTGCCCAACAGTTTATGAGCTCCAAATAATGGATTTCAAAATACTTTTTTTTTAGTTATAAATCACAAAACGGTTTAGGTCCAAAAAACCTTTCTGATCTGCTACTACACTATGACCCCCTATGACCTCCTAGATCACTATCAATGGTTTTGTTCTACAGCTGACCCTGTGTCCTGAAAACTATGTGAGGAAAATTTGCCTACTTTATTTACAGTTGAGAGTCATCAAAATCTGTTTTAAAATATGCAAAACACCTTCTGCTTCCACCTGTCACTCTGACACATAGATACCCAAACATGCAAAAGCATATTTGGACCTAGACCCAGTGAACAGCAGTCTGTTTGTTTGGAGATGCAAGAGAGAGGATGATCACAAACAAACACTGCTGACAAGGTGGGGGTTCATTGATAACTTAATGATTTTCAGTTCTTTTTTTCTTTGAAATGGCTCAAGAGAGATGGCATTGTCGATGGGTTAGTCTACCAATTTGGCCCCGACTGAAATATCTCAACTATTAGATCAATTGTCATTAAATGGTGTACTAACATCATGGTCCAACTATTGGATGTACTGTTGCCAAATTCTTTTTTCCCTCAAGGCAAGGCGAGGCAGCTTCATTTGTAGAGCACATTTCAGCAACAGGGCAATTCAAAGTGCTTTACACAAAAACAGTCAAATCATTTAAAGAAAGACAACATCAAAAAGAAAGATCTTCAGCCTTGATTTAAAAGAACTGAGAGTAGCAGCGGATCTGCAGGTTTCTGGGAGTTTATTCCAGATATGAGGAGCATAGAAACTGAAAGCTGCTTCACCCTGTTAGTTCTGACTCTGGGGACAGAAAGTAGACCTGTCCCAGATGACCTGAGAGGTCTGGGGGGGTCATAGTGTAGTAGCAGACCTGTCCCAGATGACTGAGAGGTCTGGGGGGGGTCATAGTGTAGTAGCAGACCTGTCCCAGATGACCTGAGAGGTCTGGGGGGGTCATAGTGTAGTAGCAGATCAGAAGTGGATTTGGCCCTAAACCGTTTAGTGATCTATAAACTAGCAAAAGTACTTTGAAATCAATTCTTTGAGGCACAGGAAGCCGTGGTGTAAAGTAAGGTTTCCAGATTTCTCAGACAAAATCCGGGGACATTTTCAGCTCAGAAGCGTATTTACCTCCAAAACACGACATGTTTTATTTTTGTAAAACTTAAAACGGGGACACTAGACCTAGAGCTGTTCTCATTAGGGGCTGAGCCGAAAATCCTAATATTTCAAGATAAAAAGTCTTAGTATTTCAAGATAAAAAGTCCTAATATTTCAAGGTTAAAAAGTCCTAATATTCAAGATAAAAAGTCTTAATATTTCATAATGTTGTAATGTTCACGGATCTACATTTATCTGACAGCTTTTGCTTTATTGCTTCAGGCTTGTTTCTGCAACAGCTTGTTGAGTATCGGATACAATAAAAAATATTGAGGACATTTTTCCTTTGACAGTGATGCAGTATTAAACAAGATCGCTGCAGTTAGCAGCAGAGAAACAAGCTACAATGTACGTTAATAGGATAATTGTCCAGTTTGTATTTATGTTCATAAAGTGCTTGTTTTGCTGCTGACAGACTCAGATTAATATTCTAAGTGTCTGACAACATTATGGAAAGGATTTCTAAGGAGGTCGACCTTTCTGTTAAAGATAAGATCCTTAAAAAAAAAAAAAAGTCAGCGAAATTGCGTTTGCCCCACCAGACTCTATGTAAAGCATCGCAAAATATGGCTTTCTAAAATATCTCTGAGCTCTGAGCAACACTGGCTCTGGCGGTCTGGAGCTTGCAGGTGTAGGGTATTCGACTATCGGCTACGTTTGCTCAGTGTTTTTTTTTTTCCAATTTCGGGTCTGTCATTCGCAGTGAAACCCGGGGACATTTCCGGGGACAGATCCAGGGGACAGGCTCCCAAAACTGGGGACTGTCCCCGGAAACCGGGGACGTCTGGTCACCCTAGTGTAAAAAGTTCAGAACTGGAGTGATGTGATCCAGTCTCTTGGTCTTAGTGAGGACCCGAGCAGCAGTGTTCTGAATCAGCTGTAGCTGTCTGATAATTTTTTAGGGAGACCTGTAAAGACCCCGTTACAGTAGTCAAGTCTACTGAAGATGAAAGCATGGACCAGTTTTTCCAAATCTTGCTGACACGAGTCCTTTAACCCTTGATATATTCTTAAGGTGATAATAGGCTGACTTTGTAATTGTCTTAATGTGGCTGTTAAAATTCAGGTCTGAGTCCATGACTACACCAAGATTTCTGGCTTTGTCTGTGTTTTTAACATTGTTGTTTGAAGCTGAGCGCAGACTTTAATCGTTCCTCTTTGCTCCAAAAACAACCACCTCCGTTTTTCCTTCATTTAATTTCAGAAAGTTCTGACATCCAGTCGTTAATTTGTACAATGCACTTAGTCAGTTAAGGATAATTTGTAATAACTTTGGTTATCCCAAGTTATTACAGGCGTCTAGCAATCATGGGAAAATGTGATCAGTTGTTTGTGATGTTGCCCAACAGTTTATGAGCTCCAAATAATGGATTTCAAAATACTTTTATTAGTTTATAAATCACAAAACGGTTTAGGTCCAAAATACCTTTCTGATCTGCTACTACACTATGGCCCCCTATGACTTCCTAGATCACTATCAATGGTGTTGTTCTACTGCTGACCCTGTGTCCTGAAAAGATGTGAGGAAAATTTGCCTACTTTATTTACAGTCAAGAGTCATCATGAATTTGTTTTAAATCATGCAAAACACCTGCTGCTTCCATCTGTCACTCTGACACATGGAAACCCAAACACACAAAAGCATTGATATATTTGGAACTAGACCCAGTGAACAGCAGTCTGTTTATTTGGAGATGCAAGAGAAGGATGATCACAAACAAACACTGCTGACAAGGTGGGTGTTCATTAATAACTTAATGATTTTCAGTTCTTTTTTTTATTTTGGGATGGCATTGTCGATGGGTTAGTCTACCAATTTGGCCCCGACTGAAATATATCAGTGATATTTATTGATCTGTTAGATCAATTGTCATAAAATGGTTTACTAACATTCATGGTCCAACTATTGGATGTACTGTTGCCAAATTCTTTTTTCCCTCAGGATGATTTGTAATAACTTTGGTTATGCCAATTTATTACAGGGGTCTAGCAATCATGGGAAAATGTGATCAGTTGTTTGTGATGTTGCCCAACAGTTTATGAGCTCCAATGTAGCTGCCAAAAAAGGCATTTAGTCATTGGTTTGTTTGATGGCAAATTTTCAAAGGTTGTTTTACAGCAGTTCCCTTTCTTCTTCTCATTCTCAGGCCTCCATCTATATACAGTGGGGTTTGAAAGTTTGGGCACCCAGGTAAAAATTGCATTAATTGCATGAAGAAGGCATTAAATGACAGATTAGACATACGTATTATATGTCACAAAAAGTTAGATTTTATTTCCATCATTTAAACTTTCAAAATAACAGAAAACAAAAAAATGGGGTCTGCGAAAGTTTGGGCACCCTGCAGAGTTAATACTTTGTACTGCCCCCTTTGGTGAGTGTCACAGCTTGTATCGCTTCTTGTAGCCCGCCAAGAAACTTTCCATTCTTGTTTGAGGTATCTTCACCCATTCTTCCTTCAAAAAGTCTTACAGTTCTTTGAGATTTCTGGGCCTGTCACACACTGCTCTTTTAAGGTCTATCCATAGACTTTCAATTATGTTGAGGTCAGGAGATTGTGAAGGCCATGGAAAAACCTTCAGTTTACGCCTCTTGATGTAATCCACCGTGGATTTTGCGGTATGTTTAGGATCATTCTCCATTTGTAGAAGCCATCCTCTCTTGATTTCAGCTTTTTCACATTAAAGAACGTTACTTGTGTTCCATAAAACATCCATGCATCCAAGTTATTTTGGGGCAATGTTGTTGTAAGAAATATTTCTGAGATAAAAGACTATGGGTAACACTTTATTTACAGGGGTGGGCAGAAGACTGGCATGACACCATCATTATTATGACAAGACCCCTGTCATGAACATGAAGGAGTCATTGAGTGTTCATGAATGTTGTCATTATGTGTCATTTGGTAAATGTGGACACTTTTAATGCAAAGTTAGCATTCAGACCCTGCTAGGGCTTAGTGGGCCTTATGCAAAAACATTTTTCCATTCTTATCCTGAATCTCACTTTCATCTATGAGGTTTCCTCCTACAAGTCTGATTCACTTACCCTTCTTCACAAACCTTTTGTCAATTTCATCCTAATAAAATACCATCTATGCACATTTGTGAGATGTCATCATCATCATAAGAATAATCATAGTCTGCATATTACTATATATTGCTATTTGTTCTGCTGTGTATGTGGGCAAGTTTCATTAACAAACATGTTACCCGACCCAGGACCCAGCAACTAAAGCTGTTTTTTTAGCTCAGCTCAAAAACTACTTGAACAATACAATTGTATTTCTGCAATGCTAAACAAAAACAACAACCACTGCCAACAGTGCATGTAATCATTAGCATAATCAATGTCTTTTGAAGGTACATGTTCTGCTGTTTGTGGATGAGTTTCCTGCATGTTACCCGAGGAAAAATTTCTTACAGCAGAACGTAAGTCCCCCTGTCTGATATCAGCAGACAACAACAGAACAAATGAAGCAGTATCTGTCAGAAGTCACATTACAGGACCCGAAACATTGACAAAATATTTTCTTACTCTGACAGAAATAAATAACTTTTTTTTCCTACATAGCCAACAGTTCAAAGAATAAGTACATCCAATCCTTTTAAACCAAAACGAGCTGGTCCCCTCACAATCTTTTAAATTCTGGCCGAGTTTCCTCTTAAACAAAGCTGAACAGTCCATCATTTTTGGATTTTGATTGCTCCTGCCGTCTGTCCTGAAGCTGCCACATTGTATCTTTTTACACAGCAGAATAGCCCGAAGCCTAAGAAATTGAGTGACATTTTTTCAGCCAATCCGTCAGCTGGAACCTGAGTTATCCCTTATGGAATCCAATCAAGTCGCAGTGTTTAAAGAGAAGGGACCTGGGAAAGATTGACAGCTATTCCAACCAGTTAGAGCCAAACATTATAAAACCAGCCTCCCTGTGTAGCCAATCAGAAGACAAGTTGATTGATCCCAAACATGACCAGAAAATTTTAACCCTGTGATGGCTCCAGCTGTGTCAAAGCAAAAATGTGGCCTTCTTAGGCATTTCACCTTTTCATCAATTTTTAATAACTTATTCCTATAAATGTATGCATGTAGTTATTTCAAGAATGTGTGTGAGTGATGTGGATGTGTTTTTTAATTTTTTGTGTTTTTTAATTTGAGAAGTTTTGTATTTTGCACTTTTTGGGCTTTTTTTCTGAAAGGAAATGAGAAAAACGCACAGACATATCTGTAGAAATAAATTCATATAAAATCCATTTCATTCCAAGTCATTTTTTTCTGGATTTTTTTTGTTTTAAGTTGAGACATGTGGCTAGGGTACTATTTTTGTATGTAACCCATGTAATATGCTTACATCAGTCTTTTTTCATCATTTCACAGATGATTTACTTGGACGGAAATAGAATTTCTCTGTTCTAACCTGTTTAGCTCTGTGTCAGTAAGGCCTAGTGTCACACTGCCACTAGAAACAACAAATTGAGAGTGTTAACTTCCCAATGACCTCAGGGTCATCCCAGAGGGCAAAAGTATGTGGAAACTTCATCACTTTTTTGGGGGTAAAAATTTAGGCAAGAAAAGGATGGATTTTCAAGTGTTTCTATTAAGACATTAACTCCTAATAAATAATTCCATTTTGTTCAGAACTTGATCTGTCATTGTTAATAATTTAGTATTATAAATGATGCAATAATATTTACGTTATCAAGAAACATTAAAACTTAATAATAAATAATAAATAATAAAACCATGTTTTCAGGGACTTTAAGACCTCTGCTTGTAAATCCCTTGTGACTAGAGTGGCATATGATCTCTCCAAAGAGGAGACACAGCTGCAATGGGAAAATTACATTTGAATAATGATCTTCTGTTTTTGCTTCTTTTTATAGTTGATTCTCATATGCTTGAAATCTTTTGTGTCACTTTTTTTATATATGGGACTAGATAAAGTACAAGGTCACAGTAAACTATCTCTCCCTGTACATTCTTTCTCTCCTTGGCAGTTGTGTTAACAAGATTTGTAACCTCTGGCTTAATGGTGTGCATAGCGGGAAGAAGCAGGGTGGCACCAGACTGTCTCCTGTGTTTAGATTGGCTATCAGAAATGCTGAGTCATGTTAACAAAGGGGGGCTCATTACGCTCTGGGATGTACAGTATATAACCCAGTTTTTTCTTATATCTCGTGAAAGACTTTTCTACATTGTGCTGCTGTACTGTGTGAAATTGTTATCCTTATACCTGCAGGTATAAATAAAATACAAAGACCAAAATTTAGTTTTAGTTCTCAACACTCCAATTTTTGTTTCACTCTCAAAAACAATTCTGCAACAGAAACTTCCATAACACAGCAAGGACCCTGGTCAAGAGATTATTTGATTTCATCAGTGAAGTGTTTGAGCTAATACTCTACTTGTAGGAGCCATACTAGTGGGTTTCCTCCAAGCCACAGGGGGCAATGTATTGCATTGTTTTGTCAAGGCCAAGGCTGGTCTTGGGTAATTTAAGTTCCTCTATTGATGCAAAGTAGCAAAGCAGTTTTTATCTTTGCTCGGATTATGTTGTGGTTTTTAGGACTTTATTAGAGTTAAGTGGACGTTGTAAGGCTACAGAAAATAAATGCCTTAAATTCAAACTACTGAAAAGGACTGGACATTGTTATTCTGAGCACACGTTAGAAACAATAATTGTTAGAAACAATAATCCAAATTAGCAACTAAGTATTGGTCATAGTCACTACACTACTAATAGCTAGTACTCAGATACATTCTGAGAGGTAAACAAACCAAATATGCTTTCTTAGTGATGTTTCTACCTGTGTGACTGAAAGCTGTGTTAAGCTTCCTTTTTTAATGAGGCCCAACCTTTCAAGGAAGTGTTTGATTGATTTGTAGCATACTGCTAGTGCACATATACTTACTGGCATAAAGTGCCATATGTAAAATATTATCAGCACTCTTGTCTTGTTATAGAACAAAGAACTGTGTCAAATTTGTCCTTGGAGTAATGAAACACTAAAGGAGAAGTGAGTTTAGAAATATGTTAGACAAAGAATAAAGGGAAGGGCCACAATGATTCCAGTAAATAATTATAAGAAGTAACACACTTGTGTAATAGAACACAATAAATCAAATTGAGATTGTGAGAAAGGCCATCGATTTCTAGAGTACTTCTAGAGTACTCTGTACTCTGTGCGGTACAAAGAAACCTGTTTGATGAAAAAAAAAAACTTATCATAGTCAGAGAAATACATAATGTAGAAACATGAAATGGGGTCCAACACATGCATGCTATACAGTAATAATGACTTTATGAGATGGACAGTGCCAGTTCATGTCAGGCATGACGACAAGATTCACCTGATGTTACATCAAGGGAATCCCTTTATGGCTGCATGTCCATACTTCTTCTTCGAGTTTTATTTGAAAAACTGATTTTAAGTCATTGTCCACCTGGTCTAAAAAAAGCAAGTAAGTAGACCTTGAGTCAAGATTATTTGGTCAAAATACTTTTTTACAAGATCCGTAATTAACTCGATGTACTCTCTGATATTTCAATCACTACTGTTGACAAAAGGTGGTCATGAATGGGCTTGCCAAGACACAATAATGTTAGCATGTACAAACTTATCAAGATCAAAATGTCTCCATTATGTTTTACAACTAACCTGAGATTGATTATGGTAGCCTACCATAAAATGTATTGATTTTATCTTAATTTTGTCTTGTTTTGATTAAAAAGTAACTCTTTTGATGTAATCAGTACTCACACTGACCCTTTTATGTGTTTGACCAGTCATTGCTTTGTATGGTCCTTTGAACACACAAACCGACCTATAAATCCTTTCATTTGCTGGGAGAGTTTCACTTTCAACTTTTCACCAACTTCTGGAGTCTGACACAGTCTTTCTAATGTGAGTACAAATACTGACAAAGTAGAGCATGGCTGCATCATTTGAAAATATGGTTTTAAGACATCTCTTTTGTCTTTTCCAGCAAGTTGCTGTGGATGTGGTCCATAATGGGGGTGCCCGGGGGTTTGTTGTGGCTCCTCATTCTGAGTTTTTCAGAAGGCGTTTCAGGTAAACAGTCTTACATCTTGGGGTAAACATGTTACTTTTAAATACAGTCAAATACAATTTTTCCCAGATTGACACCTCTCTCTTCTAATATATTCAATGAAAGACCACCATATAGGGTAGAACTTGGGGATGGGCATTCAACAGATTATACAAAATGTCTTCAAGGCATAAGCGGAAAACAATGTCATTTTATTATAACACATATTTACTGTGTAATTGTACTTTCCCTTTTGAAAAGACCAACAACCTTAATGTAAATAGATTTTTATTGTGGGTACTTTCAACGTTGCATGTTTCTATTCTGGTGATTAACTGAAGAGATTTCATTATTACATTTACTTAAATATTAAGATGCCATTTTTATGACAGCACCATGACATAAAATGAAACATTCTAGCTGTCTTAGAGCCATGGTCGTGGCCATAGATTCTACCTTGCACAATCCTCAGTCAGATAAACGATCAATGCGTCAGGAAGACTAAACTAACACATTCATCTTAACAACCCCTCTGCCCCTGACATTTGTCTGCTACTAGGGGATGGAGCGTGGGGATGACAGGTAAACAAGGGGCATTTGGGTCATTTTGCTAACAAGGGGGATGGCACTATTCCCTCAAATTGCCTACTGGTTATAAAGAAAGTTAAGCCTTCTCTAAATACTGTAATGCTGATGGCAGTAAAGGCTGTAGTTGTCATGTGAGTTCACAGAGACTTTTCTTTCAGTTCAACCAGAACCCAACAGCACAGTTTTACCATCCAAACCTCGTCCACCACCTAAGAAACTTCACCACCGGTCAAGTGGAAACTACAAACCCAACTGCAGGCAACAGCAGAGCAGTTGAGGGGCAGGTCCATCTGGCCAATGGAGGAAACAGCTCCTGTTCTGGCAGAGTAGAGATCTTCCTACGAGGACAGTGGGGGACGGTTTGTGACGATTTCTGGGACCTGGTTGATGCTCAGGTGGTGTGTAGACAGCTGGGCTGTGGCAGGGCCATGTCAGCACCACACAGTGCACGCTTTGGACAGGGCAGTGGGCCCATCTGGTTGGATGATGTCACATGCACAGGCAGCGAATCAAGTTCAGCGAGTGCAGACACAATGGGGTTGGATCCCACGACTGTAATCACACTGAGGATGCTGGTGTGGTCTGCGAAGGTAAATACAAATGTGTACAACTAAAGGCAATGAAGTCTCACTGTGTAACATGCTGTCTATGGTGTACCATTTAGCAGATGAGAGGATTTTAGTAACCACTTGTTACAGAAATATGAAATATGTGCTTTATAGTTCTCTTTATGACTTGCATGCTCTGTAGCCTAAAATAGCTGTTGTATGTAGTTTTTCAAAGATACCATCGTCTTCAAGAAGTCCATCTTTCATCTGTGGGTCTCATATCAACAATATTATGTTGCATGTGTATCTGTTAGCTGGTTCACCAGTGAGGCTGGTCAACTCTGACAACCGGTGCTCTGGCAGAGTGGAAGTCTACCATGATGGACAGAATCTTCGGTTATTGAAGATTCTCATGATGATCTTCTCTTGTATATAATATTTATCATCTTATCTCCTTCCTCTCACACTTTTATTTTGGCGACCTTACATCTTTTTCTTCAGTTCACCCACTACAGCCTTCTCAGTTTATTTGTGACCGAGATAAACTCCAAGTGGGCCTTGATTTGGCTCGCCTTACATCCTCTGGTTTGAACCCATTCTCTGGCAATCTGGCATCCTACAACTGCTCCTGGGTCAGAGTGCATGATGGTTTAGTGTGGTATGAAGTGGAAGCAACAGCAGGTGCCTGTGGAAACACATTGAGGGTAAAGACTTACTGTTTTCTGACAATTTCATTACAACTTGGTCCTGCTGCTTGTACTACATAGCACATCCTCACAGGCCATAAACATTTAACCATCCTCTGTCTTTCAGACCAACAGCACACATGCCGTCTACTCCAATATTTTATTCATCTACCCAATGAACAACACGTCCTTCATCAGTCCTGTGAGTCTTCCCTTCTCCTGTTTGTACCCGCTGGACACAGACACCAGCCTCAATGTGGCTATCGGACCATTTCTGGCGTGAGTAGCCTTTTGTTAAATGTGAACAGTTGAAAAAATAAGCAAGCTCCTAGGTGTATAATTGTTTTGCTGTGATTGTAGTATATATTAATTATAGTATATGTAAAATTTAATTATAAATAAAGACATACCTGTTTTTCATTTTAGCATACATTGCTGTATGCCACAGTGTCTTAACGAGTCATCCAAGCCACAACAATCATCACCACACACAGACAGTTACAAAACAAATGTCAGCAGGTAGAACTTAACCCCAGAAGAAAAATGACTACTGTATATCTAACTTCAGTTTGTTCTGTACTTAGTAAGTTATGGATTTATTGATATTGCACCACGGGAACACCAGAAGCTGGAGATCAGCACGGATTTACCTAAAAAAGCCTGAGTGATGGTTATACTTTCTAGCTGTTATACATTGAAAAAACATGTGCATGTTGACGCATGTTGTTTGTATATGAATAGACTACAGGAAGGAATATACAATTAACAAGATAAAATAAACGGAAAAGAAAAAAAAAACTTGGAAAAAAGACTTGCCATAACAAAAAACATATTTTTCTTGTCAGGCTGGCAGGCGGCATTTCAGGCTCAGGTACCAAAGCCAGAGCCTCCATGTCTCTGTTCCGCACCTCACACTACACCGAGACTTATCCAGCAGGCCGGGTCACCCTGCCAGTGGGCTCGCCATTGTATGTGGGCGTCTCTGTGGAGGAGAGAGATTCAAGCTTTGCAGTTGTTCTGGAGGACTGCTACGCCACTCAATCATCAAACCCTGACGATTCCATCCAACACCCTCTCATCCAGAACAAGTTAGTATCTCTCTTGAGCATCAGCAGATAGTTTGTGCAGTTATGATGGAAATGGGGAAAAAAGTTTATGTATGGTGACATTGCTCCATCCTCTCTCCCAGATGTCCCACTGACCGCCAACAAGTGTCAGTGATTGAGAGCGGCTCATCCCTCCATGCTCGTTTCTCTGCCCTGCTCCACAATGATTATAGGGACGTTTACCTTCATTGCAGCCTCAGCCTGTGCGAACGGACGAGCTTCTCTTGTGTTCCTGTAAGTCACACCTTTCACTTTATCAATAGCTCCAATCTATAATCAATAAACACTGGGGTTTGAGTGTATTTTCCCACCCTCTTCTACCACGTAGCCTTGCACAAGTAGGACCTATCGCTCTGTTTCCAACTCTGATCGTCTGAGTACCCTCAGCATTGGACCAATCATGTGTGAGTATGAGTTACAATTTGGTCTCAGGGATGATGCCTGAACATAATGAACTATAATGAATCAATAACCATGTATTCTCTTTCTTATATTTAGGGGACAAGTCACCTGAGTGAGCTGGTAACAGTAATAATACAAACATATTTCATATGTGATATTATTTTGTTTTTAAGATATGTTTTGTTCATAAGACATAAGATTATAAAAACTGGTGTTTTCAATTCTAAAAGCTTTGTTAAGGTTGGGTTATTGAAAAAGGTTATAATGAAAGTGAAAGTCCCAATACTTTTCTTCTTCTCTGTGTGAATTACCACTACAGCCCTGATGTAACTGTATTTCATGTAAATGACTAAGTCTATTTTTAAATGCATTGATTATTGTTCAGATCCAATGACAAGTTGTTCAAATTGTGGTATAAACTGTGCAACTGATATGTGTGTAAGTGGCAGAAAATAACTCTGTACCTTGATAATGGAATATGCATTAGTTCACAAATAAAATGTTAAAATGGAAACCATGGCACATTACCAGACTGAAGGTTCTCAACAATTATTTGATGCATTGCCTTTATATTTGGCACAGCTACGGTGGCCAGCAGATGAACTATAATGACTGTGGTGAACCCCTAACTCTTCCTATATACATATACATACACATATATACATATATACATTTAAATATATACATACATACATATACATACAGTGAGGAAAATAACACCCATTTGAACACCCTGTTATTTTGCAAGTTCTCCCACTTAGAAATCATGGAGGGGTCTGAAATTGTCATCGTAGGTGCATGTCCACTGTGAAAGACATAATCTAAAAACAAAAATCTAGAAATCACAATGTATGATTTTTTTTACGATTTATTTGTATGATACAGCTAAATTATTTATTCCCAATATCATGTCTCAGACATTAGTTCCAGATGAAAACACTAGTTATCAGAAGTGGGATTTGAACCCACGCCTCCAGTGGAGACTGCGACCTGAACGCAGCGCCTTGGACCGCTCGGCCATCCTGACTGATTTAACAGATATTCAGTAGGACCTGTCTCAAAAATTATAATAGTGAATTAAACATGTCATGATATAGTAGGTTCTTAGTCGTCCATGTCATAGTTAACAAGGGAAGGTTTCTCAACTGTCAGCCCAAATATATGGGCGTTCATGGAGGCATGGAAGAAAGTCACCAGGGTGGCAATGTGCTTGAAAATGGCAATACATTACACTGGATGTTGAGTCCAGGTGTGTCCGTTTTGGTTCCTGATCCATGCTATTACCCAAAAGTCCACAAATAGGTCAATGGCAACAGGACTTGGTTAAAGGTGCTCCACAGAAGTTTTGTCCCTCATCCAAGAGACTTCTTTAGTATTTTCTTTTTACACAGAAAGGTTTGGACACAGAGCCCACTCCCCCACCCATATCTGACAGTTGAAAGCTGTGGGGAAAGGGGGGTTCTAAAGCTAATAGACCATTCAACAAGCAGTTCTGATGACTATACTGGCCATTGAGGATGAGCACTGGCTACTCTGACTGCAGCAACACAAGTTCAGATTTCAGTGATCCCTAATTTTTATGGTGATTACGAGACTGAATGCAAAGTGTGTATCCCCCATGTAACTCAAAGCCTATCACTTCCAGTCATACTATCAAAAGTGGAGCTCCTTCAAGTTACATTAACAACCAGGTGACTCCTCAACATGCCCCCACCAACATACTGTTTGCAGTCTAAATGGCCAAGGACATTAAACCTGTAAGCTCACTTTAAACTAGATGTGGAAAGTTGATAGGATGATCTTTTTACCTTTGCTGTGGCTTAAAAACAGGTTCCACTGAGATTTGAACTCAGATTGCTGGATTCAGAGTCCAGAGTGCTAACCGTTACACCATGGAACCTTTCAGAGTGTTGCAAGGGTTTGCAGTTTCTTCATATGTCCACATGTGCGATATTCAAAGGCACACAACAATCACAACACAGATAAAAAGTAAAAATTACTGGCCAATATTTGATTTTAGAGACATAGATTTTGTCTATATATATATTAATACAGGACCATTAAACCAGATCTTACTACAGACCTTCATTGGGCAGTTAGCAATTCCCATACCGGAAGTTGAACCCGGGCCACCTGGGTGAAAACCAGGAATCCTAACACTAGACATATGGGACTGATTCCACATTATTTCATGAATCAATTCATAGTCTGGCTGGAAACTGGCCTTCTCTTGAACATGAATGAAGAAGCTTCTTAAGAAAGTTTTATCTTGAAGCTTTTGAGTGTTCTTTAGGTTTTTATCTGCTTTAACTATTACCGGACAGCGGGGGCACGGAGCAGAGCAGAGCGGCCGTTAGGGAGGAATCCTCCTCCGTGTTCAGCTCCATTTTGAACTGGCGGTAAAAAACTTATGTCGGAACTTTATGATGAATAGAACTGTTGACAGGTTGATTTACGTTAATAACAAACACAACTATAGTCAACAGAAAAAGAAAATATATATTTATGAAAAGCCGTCTTGGTTCATCTTTCCACTGTTCCTACAATCACCCCTCTGGTCTGGTTGGAAACTAAAGGATCTAAACTAAAAGGATTTCCTCTTTAACTAAAAGGTCTATTCTGTAGGGATCCATCCCATAATGTTGTCACACACTTAGAATAATGATCTGAGTCTGTCAGCAGCAACAACACAACCTTTAGTGGACGCTGATTTTACCTTTAAATTAGGAGTTTAAACAGAGACACAACAGGAAGAATAAATCCATCAATCAAGTCCCCAATAATCAGCATGTGGCCTTGTTTTATTTCAGGTAGTCAGCATGGAGCTGTTCCACATTCCCAGACATTAAAACAAGTCAATCATTGATTATTCTACGAGTCAGATGAATAAATCAGCTGTTGCTATTGAGCTGCTCTGTCTCCTGCTGCTCCATCATTCTTGTCCTCTGGAAACAGGTTGCTGTCCTTTTGTTTCTTTTGGATGACATCATCAGTGTCTTTGCTTTAGTCTGAAGAAACTCCAACAGATTTAAAAACCACATGCAGTCACAGAAAATACAAACAGGGAATAGAAAATGTCAGACAAAGAATATGAAATGAAAAGTCCCCAAAGTAGGAAAATATAATGTTAATCAACCAACAACAATAACTGGAGAGCATCCGATTAAACATAGCCACTTCCAGTATGTCAACTTCAGAGTCAGAGAGACGTCAGAACCAGTCCAACCTGTTCCAGAGCCAGTCAGTGGGAGAGCAGTCCCCATCAGATGATGGAGTTCTACTATCTGTCCACTAGATGGAGCTAACTGACCATCTAATGACCTGAAGATCAGCAACTTGTACAGCAGCAGGTATTCAATTCCATTTCAATTTTATTTATAGTATCAATTCATAACAAGAGTTATCTTGAGACACGTTACAGATAGAGTAGGTCTAGACCACACTCCAGAATTTACAAGGACCCAACAGTTCTAGTAGTTTCCTTCAGAGCAAGCAACAGTCCTTGCGATCCTTGAAATTTGCTTTATGTGGGAATTAAAGGATTTATTTTGCACCATTGTGCATTGCTAAAATGTCCACACACACTTTTATAGATTATGCTTCTGCCTTAATTTTAAGCTGTTAATTGTTTAACTAACCTGAACCAGCCCTCTTCCAGCTCGGCTCACCAATACAAACCCTATACAAACGACAACTTGATGCTGGCAGGTAGGAATCAATGAAACTATCATAAAGACAATAACCTACACACATCATTGCAGGGGGCACCCAGATTTGAACTGGGGACCTCTTGATCTATAGTCAAATGCTCTACCACTGAGCTACACCCCACACACCCTAGGTTAAATATGATTATGGTGCATCAAAACAATGGGGCCTCCACCATGTGGTTACCTTCACAGTCTGAGAAAGTATCCAAATCTCATCTACTGTTTGAAAGGGAGTTACAGTTTTTTACAATTGCTATGAGAGATTTTTCAATACATTTAACAAGTTTGTGTTTTGCACATGCATTTTATTTCTTTTGTTGAAGAAAATTCAATACAACAAATGATGACCATCTCAGAGTCGCTTTATAGAATCTACAGTTTATGAAAAAAAAGACATAGACAGAATTGCTGCAGTAAAGACTTTACTTGCAGAAGGACATTACTGCAAGATATAAAACAGAAAGAACACCATAATAATAATTAAAAAAAAGTCAAACCAGGCTGTGATTGGATGGGAATGGTGGAATGCAACATTGTCCCATGTGATCACATATATTGGCAAGTGGTCTCCCACCTGCCCCTTCTACCTCTGGCACCAGTCTTTGGTGCAGGTCTTCTAAGAACAGAAGAAGGCGGTCGGTGTTGTAAGGGCCAATCTCAGAGTTATGCAGGATGCACCATTGTTCGAGATTGCAGCGCACATGGTGATGTTAGCTCCTCTCTGGCCCGGCACTGTAACTGTGGCCCTTTTCCAATTAGGTTCTCCCACGGCGACGCCTTTACGCCAAGTTGAAGCCAAACTCGTTTTCATAGATAATTTCACGTGGGACTTGATTGGCCTCCAACTCCATGACTCTCTGAAAGTAATTAGACACAGTGTATGTAACTGCTGTGCTGTACTGTATATCTACTGTATGTCCTCATGTACTCCAGGTTTATAGAGTAGTTACAGTAATGACTGTATTGCATAACCTTACCTGGCGTATTGGTGAAGAGTTCTTTGATGCGTTCACTGTTCCTTTCAAAAGCAACTTTGTATAGTTGTTTCATTCGGACTCTGTGTTTAGCTAGAGTCCGAGAAATAGATGTTATGCCGATTGCTGCAATGTTCCCAAAGACAAGGTTGTCCTCTACAACTCTGGACTGAATGTCCAGGCATAACGTCACTCTAATACTGTAAATGGTAATTTTACAGTATTTACACTTTGATGTAGGAGAAGCAATATCCTACCTGTTGGTTTCTCTGGAAATACGGACAGTAGATGCCACTGTGTCCCGCTGATGTTTGTCTGTACTCGTTCACCAGCCTCTCTGTATGATAGCCCGGGTTTATGACACGGTCGATGGTAGTAGGTCTTATCTGATCAGTTACCCTAGCTCTGGTCCTTCTTTGAGCGCCACCACGCATTCTAACTCTCTTCCTTGTCCTGGTACTCGTCTTCCTCGCCCTCGTGCAGGCATTTCTTTCCTTCTTTCTGTGTGTTGCTCTAAATTGTTCCTTTTCCAGCCAGGACCAGCCCAAAGAGTCCTCTTTAGAACATATGATCATGTGATTGAAAGAACCTCAACACAGTGTGCTTCCTAGATGGGAATCAGCTGTGATTTCATCAATTGCATAACTTCAATAAGCTGTGTTTCATTAGCAATGGAAAGAAAAATACAGGGAATGTATTTGTTTTCAATTCACAATATGAATAGTTGTTCACTTTGCCTTTAGCCTGTAAGGTTAGGTTTAGAACATGGTGTTATCTTTTCTGATACAGTGTTAAAGCATTGGTAAATATGGCAGTAAAGTCTATTGTTTTTGGTCTTGTTGAACTTGTGTGTAAAAGGAGTTAAGCATTTTAAATTTGTGTTAATTATATTCATTATGTGTTAAAGCAACAAGAAATGTGTTAATAGTATAGCTTACACATGCGGATGTAGTGCTAACTGTGTTAAGAGTTTTGGAAAATTGTTAAAAAGTATTGAAAAAATCTCATATAAATCGAAAAAACTGTAATGTTCAACCTTTCTCTCA